>NW_027510790.1:0-30888 GCF_048772815.1 Callospermophilus lateralis
AGGAGAAAACAGAGTGAAACCTAAAAATTCAAACTGTTACTGCAAAAGAATGCTTCAACCTAGGAGAACGAAACTTGGGCATCCAAGTTTGATTGGTGTACTGCTCATTACTTGAAAGTATCATGAAGGTCGGAAGAAAAAATATATGTTGTGATTTCAGGAGACTGTAGTTTTTTGGCAGCCTAACAACGCCTTTCATTGAATGAGTTATTCTCCAGTCTCTGCTTAAGGCTACATCAAGACGAAACAAACCTTAGAGATAGACATAGAGCTACTGTATAGTGTCAAGTTTCAAGAAGCTAGCACAAACCGTGTTTGATTTAGAGTTCGAACTGCATCTGTCAATATAGGAGAAAACAGAGTGAAACCAAAAATTCAAACTGTTACTGCGAACGAATTCTTCAACCTAGAAGAACGAAACTAGGGCATCCAAGTTTGATTGGTGTACTGCTCATACTTGAAAGTATCATGAAGGTCGGAAGAAAAAATACATGTTGAGATTACTGGAGACTGTAGTTTTTTGGCAACCTAACAACGCATTTCATTGAATGAGTTATTCGCCAGTCTTTGCTTAAGGCTACATCAAGAGGAAACAAACCGTAGAGATAGAACGTAGAACTACTGTATTGTGTCAAGTTTCAAGAAGCTAGCACAAACCATGTTGATTTAGTGTTCGAACTGCATCTGTCAATATAGGAGAAAACAGAGTGAAACCTAAAAATTCAAACTGTTACTGCACAGGAATGCTTCAACCGAGGAGAACGAAACTTGGGCATCCAAGTTTGATTGGTGTACTGCTCATTACTTGAAAGTATCATGAATGTCGGAAGAAAAAATATATGTTGTGATTTCTGGAGACTGTAGTTTTTTGGCAGCCTAAGAACGCCTTGCATTGAATGAGTTATTCTCCAGTCTCTGCTTAAGGCTACATCAAGAGGAAACAAACCTTAGAGATAGAACGTAGAACTACTGTATTGTGTCAAGTTTCAAGAAGCTAGCACAAACGGTGTTTGATTTAGAGTTCTAACGGCATGTGTCAATATAGGAGAAAACAGAGTGAACCTAAAAATTCAAACTGTTACTGCAAACGAATGCTTCAACCTAGGAGAACGAAACTTGGGCATCCAAGTTTGATTGGTGTACTGCTCATTACTTGAAAGTATCATGAAGGTCGGAAAAAAAAATATATGTTGTGATTTCAGGAGACTGTAGTTTTTTGGCAGCCTAACAACGCCTTTCATTGAATGAGTTATTCTCCAGTCTCTGCTTAAGGCTACATCACGACGAAACAAACGTTAGAGATAGAACGTAGAGCTACTGTATTGTGTCAAGTTTCAAGAAGCTAGCACAAACCGTGTTTGATTTAGAGTTCGAACTGCATCTGTCAATATAGGAGAAAACAGAGTGAAACCTAAAAATTCAAACTGTTACTGCAAACGAATGCTTCAACCTAGGAGAACAAAACTTCGGCATCCAAATTTGATTGGTGTACTGCTCATTACATGAAACTATCAAGAAGGTCGGAAGAAAAAATATATGTTGAGATTACAGGAGACTGTAGTTTTTTGCCAACCTAACTACGCCTTTCATTGAATGAGTTATTCACCAGTCTTTGCTTAAGACTACATCAAGAGGAAACAAACCTTAGAGATAGAACTTAGAACTACTGTATTGTGTCAAGTTTCAAGAAGCTAGCACAAACCGTGTTGATTTAGAGTTCGAACTCCATCTGTCAATATAGGAGAAAACAGAGTGAAACCTAAAAATTCAAACTGTTCCTGCAAAAGAATGCTTCACTCTAGGAGAACTAAACTTGGGCATCCAAGTGGGATTGGTGTACTGATCATTACTTAAAAGTATCATGAAGGTTGGAAGAAAAAATATATGTTGAGATTACAGGAGACTGTAGTTTTTTGCCAACCTAACAATGCCTTTCATTGAATGAGTTATTCACCAGTCTTTGCTTAAGACTACATCAAGAGGAAAAAAACCTTAGAGATAGAACGTAGAACTACTGTATTGTGTCAAGTTACAAGAAGCTAGCACAAGCCCTGTTGATTTACAGTTTGAACTGCATCTCTCCATATAGGAGAAAACAGAGTGAAACCTAAAAATTCAAACTGTTACTGCAAACGAATGCTTCAACGTAGAAGAACGAAACTAGGGCATCCAAGTTTGATTGGTGTACTGCTCATTACTTGAAAGTATCATGAAGTTCGGAAGAAAAAATATATCTTGAGATTACAGGAGACTGTAGTTTTTTGGCAACCTAACAACGCATTTCATTGAATGAGTTATTCGCCAGTCTTTGCTTAAGGCTACATCAAGAGGAAACAAACCTTAGAGATAGAACGTAGAACTACTGTATTGTGTCAAGTTTAAAGAAGCTAGCACAAACCGTGTTGATTTAGTGTTCGAACTGCATCTGTCAATTTAGGAAAAAACATAGTGAAACCTAAAAATTCAAACTGTTACTGCAAATGAATGCTTCAACCGAGGAGAACGAAACTTGGGTATCCAAGTTTGATTGGTGTACTGCTCATTACTTGAAAGTATCATGAAGGTCGGAAGAAAAAATATATGTTGTGATTTCAGGAGACTGTAGTTTTTTGGCAGCCTAACAACCCCTTGCATTGAATGAGTTATTCTCCAGTCTCTGCTTAAGGCTACATCAAGAGAAAACAAACCTTAGAGATAGAACGTAGAACTACTGTATTGTGTCAAGTTTCAAGAAGCTAGCACAAACGGTGTTTGATTTAGAGTTCTAACGGCATGTGTCAATATAGGAGAAAACAGAGTGAACCTAAAAATTCAAGCTGTTACTGCAAACGGATGCTTCAACCTAGGTGAACAAAACTTGGGCATTCAATTTTGATTTGTGTACTGCTCATTACTTGAAAGTATCATGAAGGTCGGAAGAAAAAATATATGTTGAGATTACAGGAGACTGTCGTTTTTTGCCAACCTAACAACGCCTTTCATTGAATGAGTTATTCACCAGTCTTTGCTTAAGACTACATCAAGAGGAAACAAACCTTAGTGATAGAACGTAGAACTACTGTATTGTGTCAAGTTTCAAGAAGCTAGCACAAACCCTGTTGATTTAGAGTTCGAACTGCATCTGTCCATATAGGAGAAAAAAGAGTGAAACCTAAAAATTCAAACTGTTCCTGGAAACGAAGGCTTCAATCTAGGAGAACTAAACTTGGGCATCCAAGTGGGATTGGTGTACTGATCATTACGTGAATGTATCATGAAGATTGGATGAAAAATATATGTTGAGATTTCAGGAGACTCTAGTGTTTGGAAGTTTGGCAACCCCTTTCCATATAAGTGTTATTCGCAGTCCCTGCATTAGGCTACATCAAGAGGAAACAAAACTTAGAGATAGAACGTAGAACTACTGTATTGTGTCAAGTTTCAAGAAGCTAGCACAAACTGTGTTTGATTTAGAGTTCGAACTGCATCTGTCAATATAGGAGAAAACAGAGTGAAACCTAAAAATTCAAACTGTTACTGCAAACGAATGCTTCAACCTAGGAGAACGAAACTTGGGCATCCAAGTTTGATTGTTTACTGCTCATTACTTGAAAGTATCATGAAAGTCAGAAGAAAAAATATATGTTGTGATTTCAGGAGACTGTAGTTTTTTGGCAGCCTAACAACGCCTTTCATTGAATGAGTTATTCTCCAGTCTCTGCTTAAGGCTACATCAAGAGGAAACAACCTTAGAGATAGAACGTAGAACTACTGTTTTGTGTCAAGTTTCAAGAAGCTAGCACAAACCGTGTTTGATTTAGAGTTCGAACTGCATCTGTCAATATAGGAGAAAACAGAGTGAAACGTAAAAATTCAAACTGTTTCTGCAAACGAATGCTTCAACCTAGGAGAACGAAACTTGGGCATCCAAGTTTGATTGGTGTACTGCTCATTACTTGAAAGTATCATGAAGGTCGGAAGAAAAAATATATGTTGTGATTTCAGGAGACTGTAGTTTTTTGGCAGCCTAAAAACGCCTTTCATTGAATGAGTTATTCTCCAGTCTCTGCTTAAGGCTACATCAAGACGAAACAAACCTTAGAGATAGACATAGAGCTACTGTATAGTGTCAAGTTTCAAGAAGCTAGCACAAACCGTGTTTGATTTAGAGTTCGAACTGCATCTGTCAATATAGGAGAAAACAGAGTGAAACCTAAAAATTCAAACTGTTCCTTGAAACGAATGCTTCAACCTTGGAGAAGAAAACTTGGGCATCCAAGTTTGATTGGTGTACTGCTCATTACATGAAAGTATCATGAAGTTCGGAAGAAAAAATATATGTTGAGATTACAGGAGACTGTAGTTTTTTGCGAACCTAACAACGCCTTTCATTGAAGGAGTTATTCACCAGTCTTTGCTTAAGACTACATCAAGAGGAAACAAACCTTAGAGATAGAACGTAGAACTACTGTATTGTGTCAAGTTTCAAGAAGCTAGCACAAACTGTGTTGATTTAGAGTTCGAACTGCATCTGTCAATATAGGAGAAAACAGAGTGAAACCTAAAAATTCAAACTGTTACTGCAAACGAATGCTTCAACCTAGGAGAACGAAACTTGGGCATCCAAGTTTGATTGTTTACTGCTCATTACTTGAAAGTATCATGAAAGTCAGAAGAAAAAATATATGTTGTGATTTCAGGAGACTGTAGTTTTTTGGCAGCCTAACAACGCCTTTCATTGAATGAGTTATTCTCCAGTCTCTGCTTAAGGCTACATCAAGAGGAAACAACCTTAGAGATAGAACGTAGAACTACTGTATTGTGTCAAGTTTCAAGAAGCTAGCACAAACCGTGTTTGATTTAGAGTTCGAACTGCATCTGTCAATATAGGAGAAAACAGAGTGAAACGTAAAAATTCAAACTGTTTCTGCAAACGAATGCTTCAACCTAGGAGAACGAAACTTGGGAATCCAAGTTTGATTGGTGTACTGCTTATTATTAGAAAGTATCATGAAGATTGGATGAAAAAATATATGTTGAGATTTCAGGAGACGGTAGTTTTTTGGAAGCTTAACAACGCCTTTCATTGAAAGTGTTATTCGCCAGTCTCTGCTTAAGGCTACATCAAGAGGAAACAAACCTTATGTATAGAACGTAGAACTACTTTATTGTGTCAAGTTTCAAGAAGCTAGCACAAACCGTGTTTGATTTACAGTTCGAAATGCATCTGTCAATATAGGAGAAAACAGAGTGAAACGTAAAAATTGAAACTGTTCCTGCAAACGAATGCTTCAATCTAGGAGAACTAAACTTGGGCATCCAAGTGGGATTGGTGTACTGATCATTACGTGAATGTATCATGAAGATTGGATGAAAAAATATATGTTGAGATTTCAGGAGACTCTAGTGTTTGGAAGTTTGGCAACCCCTTTCCATATAAGTGTTATTCGCAGTCCCTGCATTAGGCTACATCAAGAGGAAACAAAACTTAGAGATAGAACGTAGAACTACTGTATTGTGTCAAGTTTCAAGAAGCTAGCACAAACTGTGTTTGATTTAGAGTTCGAACTGCATCTGTCAATATAGGAGAAAACAGAGTGAAACCTAAAAATTCAAACTGTTCCTTGAAACGAATGCTTCAACCTTGGAGAAGAAAACTTGGGCATCCAAGTTTGATTGGTGTACTGCTCATTACATGAAAGTATCATGAAGGTCGGAAGAAAAAATATATGTTGAGATTACAGGAGACTGTAGTTTTTTGCGAACCTAACAACGCCTTTCATTGAAGGAGTTATTCACCAGTCTTTGCTTAAGACTACATCAAGAGGAAACAAACCTTAGAGATAGAACGTAGAACTACTGTATTGTGTCAAGTTTCAAGAAGCTAGCACAAACTGTGTTGATTTAGAGTTCGAACTGCATCTGTCAATATAGGAGAAAACGGAGTGAAACCTAAAAATTCAAACTGTTACTGCAAACGAATGCTTCAACCTAGAAGAACGAAACTAGGGCATCCATGTTTGATTGGTGTACTGCTCATTACTTGAAAGTATCATGAAGGTCGGTAGAAAAAATATATGTTGAGATTACAGGAGACTGTAGTTTTTTTCAACCTAAGTAAGCATTTCATTGAATGAGTTATTCGCCAGTCTTTGCTTATGGCTACACCAAGAGGAAACAAACCTTAGAGATAGAACGTAAAACTACTGTATTGTGTCAAGTTTCAAGAAGCTAGCACAAACCGTGTTGATTTAGAGTTCGAACTGCATCTGTCAATATAGGAGAAAACAGAGTGAAACCTAGAAATTCAAACTGTTCCTGGAAACGAATGCTTCAATCTAGGAGAACTAAACTTGGGCATCCAAGTGGGATTGGTGTACTGATCATTACGTGAATGTATCATGAAGATTGGATGAGAAAATATATGTTGAGATTTCAGGAGACTCTAGTGTTTGGAAGTTTGGCAACCCCTTTCCATATAAGTGTTATTCGCAGTCCCTGCATTAGGCTACATCAAGAGGAAACAAAACTTAGAGATAGAACGTAGAACTACTGTATTGTGTCATGTTTCAAGAAGCTAGCACAAACTGTGTTTGATTTAGAGTTCGAACTGCATCTGTCAATATAGGAGAAAACAGAGTGAAACCTAAAAATTCAAACTGTTACTGCAAACGAATGCTTCAACCTAGGAGAAGGAAACTTGGGCATCCAAGTTTGATTGGTGTACTGCTCATTACTTGAAAGAATCATGAAGGTCGGAAGAAAAAATATATGTTGTGATTTCAGGAGACTGTAGTTTTTTGGCAGCCTAACAACGCCTTTCATTGAATGAGTTATTCTCCAGTCTCTGCTTAAGGCTACATCAAGACGAAACAAACCTTAGAGATAGAACGTAGAGCTACTGTATTGTGTCAAGTTTCAAGAAGCTAGCACAAACCATGTTTGATTTAGAGTTCGAACTGCATCTGTCAATATAGGAGAAAACAGAGTGAAACCTAAAAATTCAAACTGTTACTGCAAACGAATGCTTCAACCTAGGAGAACAAAACTTGGGCATCCAAGTTTGATTGGCTTACTGCTCATTACATGAATGTATCATGAAGGTCGGAAGAAAAAATATAAGTTGAGATTACCGGAGACTGTAGTTTTTTGCCAACCTAACAACGCCTTTCATTGAATGAGTTATTCACCAGTCTTTGCTTAAGACTACATCAAGAGGAAACAAACCTTAGAGATAGAACGTAGAACTACTGTATTGTGTCAAGTTTCAAGAAGCTAGCACAAACCGTGTTGATTTAGAGTTCGAACTGCATCTGTCAATATAGGAGAAAACAGAGTGAAACCTAAAAATTCAAACTGTTCCTGCAAACGAATGCTTCAATCTAGGAGAACTAAACTTGGGCATCCAGGTGGCATTGGTGTACTGATCATTACGTGAAGGTATCATGAAGATTGGATGAAAAAATATATGTTGAGATTTCAGGAGACTCTAGTGTTTGGAAGTTTGGCAACCCCTTTCCATATAAGTGTTATTCACAGTCCCTGTATTAGGCTACATCAAGAGGAAAAAAAATTTAGAGATAGAACGTAGAACTACTGTTTTGTGTCAAGTTTCAAGAAGCTAGCACAGACTATGTTTGATTTAGAGTTCGAAATGCATCTGTCAATATAGGAGAAAACAGAGTGAAACCTAAAAATTCAAACTGTTACTGCAAACGAATGCTTCAAACTAGGAGAACAAAACTTGGGCATCCAAGTTTGATTGGTGTACTGCTCATTACTTGAAAGTATCATGAAGGTTGGACGAAAAAATATATGTTGAGATTACAGGAGACTGTAGTTTTTTGCCAACCTAACAACGCCTTTCATTGAATGAGTTATTCACCAGTCTTTGCTTAAGACTACATCAAGAGGAAACAAACCTTAGATATAGAACGTAGAACTACTGTATTGTGTCAAGTTACAAGAAGCTAGCACAAACTGTGTTGATTTAGAGTTCGAACTGCATCTGTCAATATAGGAGAAAACAGAGTGAAACCTAAAAATTCAAACTGTTACTGCAAACGAATGCTTCAACGTAGAAGAACGAAACTAGGGCATCCAAGTTTTATTGGTGTACTGCTCATTACTTGAAAGTATCATGAATGTCGGAAGAAAAAATATATGTTGAGATTACAGGAGACTGTAGTTTTTTGGCAACCTAAAACGCATTTCATTGAATGAGTTATTCGCCAGTCTTTGCTTAAGGCTACATCAAGTCGAAACAAACCTTAGAGATTGAACGTAGAACTACTGTATTGTGTCAAGTTTCAAGAAGCTAGCACAAACCGTGTTGATTTAGTGTTCGAACTGCATCTGTCAATATAGGAAAAAACAGAGTGAAACCTAAAAATTCAAACTGTTACTGCAAATGAATGCTTCAACCGAGGAGAACGAAACTTGGGCATCCAAGTTTGATTGGTGTACTGCTCATTACTTGAAAGTATCATGAAGGTCGGAAGAAAAAATGTATGTTGTGATTTCAGGAGACTGTAGTTTTTTGGCAGCCTAACAACGCCTTGCATTGAATGAGTTATTCTCCAGTCTCTGCTTAAGGCTACATTAAGAGAAATCAAACCTTAGAGATAGAAGGTAGAACTACTGTATTGTGTCAAGTTTCAAGAAGCTAGCACAAACGGTGTTTGATTTAGAGTTCTAACGGCATGTGTCAATATAGGAGAAAACAGAGTAAACCTAAAAATTCAAGCTGTTACTGCAAACGGATGCTTCAACCTAGGTGAACAAAACTTGGGCATCCAATTTTGATTGGTGTACTGCTCATTACTTGAAAGTATCATGAAGGTCGGAAGAAAAAATATATGTTGAGATTACAGGAGACTGTCGTTTTTTGCCAACCTAACAACGCCTTTCATTGAATGATTTATTCACCAGTCTTTGCTTAAGACTACATCAAGAGGAAACAAACCTTAGATATAGAACGTAGAACTACTGTATTGTGTCAAGTTACAAGAAGCTAGCACAAACTGTGTTGATTTAGAGTTCGAACTGCATCTGTCAATATAGGAGAAAACAGAGTGATACCTAAATATTCAAACTGTTACTGCAAATGAATGCTTCAACGTAGAAGAACGAAACTAGGGCATCCAAGTTTATTGGTGTACTGCTCATTACTTGAAAGTATCATGAAGGTCGGAAGAAAAAATATATGTTGAGATTACAGGAGACTGTAGTTTTTTGGCAACCTAACAACGCATTTCATTGAATGAGTTATTCGCCAGTCTTTGCTTAAGGCTACATCAAGTCGAAACAAACCTTAGAGATTGAACGTAGAACTACTGTATTGTGTCAAGTTTCAAGAAGCTAGCACAAACCGTGTTGATTTAGTGTTCGAACTGCATCTGTCAATATAGGAAAAAACAGAGTGAAACCTAAAAATTCAAACTGTTACTGCAAATGAATGCTTCAACCGAGGAGAACGAAACTTGGGCATCCAAGTTTGATTGGTGTACTGCTCATTACTTGAAAGTATCATGAAGGTCGGAAGAAAAAATGTATGTTGTGATTTCAGGAGACTGTAGTTTTTTGGCAGCCTAACAACGCCTTGCATTGAATGAGTTATTCTCCAGTCTCTGCTTAAGGCTACATTAAGAGAAATCAAACCTTAGAGATAGAAGGTAGAACTACTGTATTGTGTCAAGTTTCAAGAAGCTAGCACAAACGGTGTTTGATTTAGAGTTCTAACGGCATGTGTCAATATAGGAGAAAACAGAGTAAACCTAAAAATTCAAGCTGTTACTGCAAACGGATGCTTCAACCTAGGTGAACAAAACTTGGGCATCCAATTTTGATTGGTGTACTGCTCATTACTTGAAAGTATCATGAAGGTCGGAAGAAAAAATATATGTTGAGATTACAGGAGACTGTCGTTTTTTGCCAACCTAACAACGCCTTTCATTGAATGATTTATTCACCAGTCTTTGCTTAAGACTACATCAAGAGGAAACAAACCTTAGATATAGAACGTAGAACTACTGTATTGTGTCAAGTTACAAGAAGCTAGCACAAACTGTGTTGATTTAGAGTTCGAACTGCATCTGTCAATAT
This sequence comes from Callospermophilus lateralis, assembly GCF_048772815.1. Lineage (NCBI taxonomy): Eukaryota > Metazoa > Chordata > Mammalia > Rodentia > Sciuridae > Callospermophilus > Callospermophilus lateralis. Next base: position 10,084 of record NW_027510790.1, read on the forward strand.
AGGAGAAAACAGAGTGATACCTAAATATTCAAACTGTTACTGCAAATGAATGCTTCAACGTAGAAGAACGAAACTAGGGCATCCAAGTTTATTGGTGTACTGCTCATTACTTGAAAGTATCATGAAGGTCGGAAGAAAAAATATATGTTGAGATTACAGGAGACTGTAGTTTTTTGGCAACCTAACAAGGCATTTCATTGAATGAGTTATTCGCCAGTCTTTGCTTAAGGCTACATCAAGACGAAACAAACCTTAGAGATTGAACGTAGAACTACTGTATTGTGTCAAGTTTCAAGAAGCTAGCACAAACCGTGTTGATTTAGTGTTCGAACTGCATCTGTCAATATAGGAAAAAACAGAGTGAAACCTAAAAATTCAAACTGTTACTGCAAATGAATGCTTCAACCGAGGAGAACGAAACTTGGGCATCCAAGTTTGATTGGTGTACTGCTCATTACTTGAAAGTATCATGAAGATCGGAAGAAAAAATGTATGTTGTGATTTCAGGAGACTGTAGTTTTTTGGCAGCCTAACAACGCCTTGCATTGAATGAGTTATTCTCCAGTCTCTGCTTAAGGCTACATCAAGAGAAATCAAACCTTAGACATAGAACGTAGAACTACTGTATTGTGTCAAGTTTCAAGAAGCTAGCACAAACGGTGTTTGATTTAGAGTTCTAACGGCATGTGTCAATATAGGAGAAAACAGAGTAAACCTAAAAATTCAAGCTGTTACTGCAAACGGATGCTTCAAACTAGGTGAACAAAACTTGGGCATCCAATTTGATTGGTGTACTGCTCATTACTTGAAAGTATCATGAAGGTCGGAAGAAAAATATATGTTGAGATTACAGGAGACTGTCGTTTTTTGCCAACCTAACAACGCCTTTCATTGAATGAGTTATTCACCAGTCTTTGCTTAAGACTACATCAAGAAGAAACAACCTTAGAGATAGAACGTAGAACTACTGTATTGTGTCAAGTTTCAAGAAGCAAGCACAAACCGTGTTTGATTTAGAGTTCTAACTGCATGTGTCAATATAGGAGAAAAGAGAGTGAAACCTAAAAATTCAAACTGTCACTGCAAACGAATGCTTCAACCTAGGAGAAGGAATCTTGGGCATTCAAGTTTGATTGGTGTACTGCTCATTACTTGAAAGTATCATGGATGTCGGAAGGAAAAATATATGTTGTGATTTCAGGAGACTGTAGTTTTTTGGCAGCCTAACAACGCCTTTTATTGAATGAGTTATTCTCCAGTCTCTGCTTAAGGCTACATAAAGAGGAAACAAACCTTAGAGATAGAACGTAGAACTACTGTATTGTGTCAAGTTTCAAGAAGCTAGCACAAACCGTGTTTGATTTAGAGTTCTAACTGCATGTGTCAATATAGGAGAAAACAGAGTGAAACGTAAAAATTGAAACTGTTCCTGCAAACGAATGCTTCAACCTAGGAGAACGAAACTAGGGCATCCAAGTTTGATTGGTGTACTGCTCATTACTTGAAAGTATCATGAACATCGAAGAAAAAATATATGTTGAGATTACAGGAGACTGTAGTTTTTGGCAACCTAACAACGCATTTCATTGAATGAGTTATTCGCCCGTCTTTGCTTAAGGCTACATCAAGAGGAAACAAACCTTAGAGATAGAACGTAGAACTACTGTATTGTGTCAAGTTTCAAGAAGCTAGCACAAACCGTGTTGATTTAGAGTTCGAACTGCATCTGTCAATATAGGAGAAAACAGAGTGAAACCTAAAAATTCAAACTGTTCATGGAAACGAATGCTTCAATCTAGGAGAACTAAACTTGGGCATCCAAGTGGGATTGGTGTACTGATCATTACGTGAATGTATTATGAAGATTGGATGAAAAAATATATGTTGAGAATTCAGGAGACTCTAGTGTTTGGAAGTTTGGCAACCCCTTTCCATATAAGTGTTATTCGCAGTCAATGCATTAGGCTACATCAAGAGGAAACAAAACTTAGAGATAGAACGTAGAACTACTGTATTGTGTCAAGTTTCAAGAAGCTAGCACAAACTATGTTTGATTTAGAGTTCGAACTGCATCTGTCAATATAGGAGAAAACAGAGTGAAACCTAAAAATTCAAACTGTTACTGCAAACGAATGCTTCAACCTAGGAGAACGAAACTAGGGCATCCAAGTTTGATTGGTGTACTGCTCATTACTTGAAAGTATCATGAAGGTCGGAAGAAAAAATATATGTTGAGATTACAGGAGACTGTAGTTTTTTGGCAACCTAACAACGAATTTCATTGAATGAGTTATTCGCCAGTCTTTGCTTAAGGCTACATCAAGAGGAAACAAACCTTAGAGATAGAACGTAGAACTACTGTATTGTGTCAAGTTTCAAGAAGCTAGCACAAACCCTGTTGATTTAGAGTTCGAACTGCATCTGTCAATATAGGAGAAAACAGAGTGAAACCTAAAAATTCAAACTGTTCCTGGAAACGAATGCTTCAATCTAGGAGAACTAAACTTGGGCATCCAAGTGGGATTGGTGTACTGATCATTACGTGAATGTATTATGAAGATTGGATGAAAAAATATATGTTGAGATTTCAGGAGACTCTAGTGTTTGGAAGTTTGGCAACCCCTTTCCATATAAGTGTTATTCGCAGTCAATGCATTAGGCTACATCAAGAGGAAACAAAACTTAGAGATAGAACGTAGAACTACTGTATTGTGTCAAGTTACAAGAAGCTAGCACAAACCGTGTTGATTTAGAGTTCGAACTGCATCTGTCAATATAGGAGAAAACAGAGTGAAACCTAAAAATTCAAACTGTTACTGCGAACGAATGCTTCAACCTTGAAGAACGAAACTAGGGCATCCATGTTTGATTGGTGTACTGCTCATTACTTGAAAGTATCATGAAGGTCGGAAGAAAAAATATATGTTGAGATTACAGGAGACTGTAGTTTTTTGGCAACATAACAACGCATTTCATTGAATGAGTTATTCGCCAGTCTTTGCTTAAGGCTACATCAAGAGGAAACAAACCGTAGAGATAGAACGTAGAACTACTGTATTGTGTCAAGTTTCAAGAAGCTAGCACAAACCGTGTTGATTTAGTGTTCGAACTGCATCTGTCAATATAGGAAAAAACAGAGTGAAACCTAAAAATTCAAACTGTTCCTTGAAACGAATGCTTCAACCTAGGAGAACAAAACTTGGGCATCCAAGCTTGAGTGGTGTACTGCTCATTACATGAAAGTATCATGAAGGTCGGAACAAAAAATATATGTTGAGATTTCAGGAGACTGTAGTTTTTTGCGAACCTAACAACGCCTTTCATTGTATGAGTTAATCACCAGTCTTTGCTTAAGACTACATCAAGAGGAAACAAACCTTAGAGATAGAACGTAGAACTACTGTATTGTGTCAAGTTTCAAGAAGCTAGCACAAACCGTGTTGATTTAGAGTTCGAACTGCATCTGTCAATATAGGAGAAAACGAAGTGAAACCTAAAAATTCAAACTGTTACTGCAAACGAATGCTTCAACCTAGAAGAACGAAACTAGGGCATCCAAGTTTGATTGGTGTACTGCTCATTACTTGAAAGTATGATGAAGGTCGGTAGAAAAAATATATGTGGAGATTACAGGAGACTGTAGTTTTTTTCAACCTAACTACGCATTTCATTGAATGAGTTATTCGCCAGTCTTTGCTTATGGCTACATCAAGAGGAAACAAACCTTAGAGATAGAACGTAGAACTAATGTATTGTGTCAAGATTCAAGAAGCTAGCACAAACCGTGTTGATTTAGAGTTCGAACTGCATCTGTCAATATAGGAGAAAGCAGAGTGAAACCTAAAAATTCAAACTGTTCCTGCAAACGAATGCTTCAATCTAGGAGAACTAAACTTGGGCATCCAAGTGGGATTGGTGTACTGATCATTACGTGAATGTATCATGAAGATTGGATGAAAAAATATATGTTGAGATTTCAGGAGACTCTAGTGTTTGGAAGTTTGGCAACCCCTTTCCATATAAGTGTTATTCGCAGTCCCTGCATTAGGCTACATCAAGAGGAAACAAAACTTAGAGATAGAACGTGGAACTACTGTATTGTGTCAAGTTTCAAGAAGCTAGCACAAACTGTGTTTGATTTAGAGTTCGAACTGCATCTGTCAATATAGGAGAAAAGAGAGTGAAACCTAAAAATTCAAACTGTCACTGCAAACGAATGCTTCAACCTAGGAGAAGGAATCTTGGGCATCCAAGTTTGATTGGTGTACTGCTCATTACTTGAAAGTATCATGGATGTCGGAAGGAAAAATATATGTTGTGATTTCAGGAGACTGTAGTTTTTTGGCAGCCTAACAACGCCTTTTATTGAATGAGTTATTCTCCAGTCTCTGCTTAAGGCTACATAAAGAGGAAACAAACCTTAGAGATAGAACGTAGAACTACTGTATTGTGTCAAGTTTCAAGAAGCTAGCACAAACCGTGTTGATTTAGAGTTCGAACTGCATCTGTCAATATAGGAGAAAACAGAGTGAAACGTAAAAATTCAATCTGTTTCTGCAAACGAATGCTTCAACCTAGGAGAACGAAACTTTGGCATCCAAGTTTGATTGGTGTACTGCTTATTACTTCAAAGTATCATGAATGTCGGATGAAAAAATATATGTTGAGATTTCAGGAGATGGTAGTTTTTTGGAAGCTTAACAACGCCTTTCATTGAAAGTGTTATTCGCCAGTCTCTGCTTAAGGCTACATCAAGAGGAAACAAACCTTAGGTATAGAACGTAGAACTACTTTATTGTGTCAAGTTTCAAGAAGCTAGCACAAACCGTGTTTGATTTAGAGTTCTAACTGCATGTGTCAATATAGGAGAAAACAGAGTGAAACGTAAAAATTGAAACTGTTCCTGCAAACGAATGCTTCAACCTAGGAGAACGAAACTAGGGCATCCAAGTTTGATTGGTGTACTGCTCATTACTTGAAAGTATCATGAAGGTCGGAAGAAAAAATATATGTTGAGATTACAGGAGACTGTAGTTTTTTGGCAACCTAACAACGCATTTCATTGAATGAGTTATTCGCCAGTCTTTGCTTAAGGCTCCATCAAGAGGAAACAAACCTTAGAGATAGAACGTAGAACTACTGTATTGTGTCAAGTTTCAAGAAGCTAGCACAAACCGTGTTGATTTAGAGTTCGAACTGCATCTGTCAATATAGGAGAAAACAGAGTGAAACCTAAAAATTCAAACTGTTCTTGGAAACGAATGCTTCAATCTAGGAGAACTAAACTTGGGCATCCAAGTGGGATTGGTGTACTGATCATTACGTGAATGTATTATGAAGATTGGATGAAAAAATATATGTTGAGATTTCAGGAGACTCTAGTGTTTGGAAGTTTGGCAACCCCTTTCCATATAAGTGTTATTCGCAGTCAATGCATTAGGCTACATCAAGAGGAAACAAAACTTAGAGATAGAACGTAGAACTACTGTATTGTGTCAAGTTTCAAGAAGCTAGCACAAACTATGTTTGATTTAGAGTTCGAACTGCATCTGTCAATATAGGAGAAAACAGAGTGAAACCTAAAAATTCAAACTGTTACTGCAAACGAATGCTTCAACCTAGGCGAACGAAACTTGGGCATCCAAGTTTGATTTTTGTACTGCTCATTACTTGAAAGTATCATGAAGGTCGGAAGAAAAAATATATGTTGTGATTTCAGGAGACTGTAGTTTTTTGGCAGCCTAACAACGCCTTTCATTGAATGAGTTATTCTCCAGTCTCTGCTTAAGGCTACATCAAGAGGAAACAAACCTTAGAGATAGTACATAGAACTACTGTATTGTGTCAAGTTTCAAGAAGCTAGCACAAACGGTGTTTGATTTAGAGTTATAACGGCATGTATCAATATAGGAGAAAACAGAGTGAACCTAAAAATTCAAACTGTTACTGCAAAGGAATGCTTCAACCTAGGTGAACAAAACTTGGGCATCCAATTTTGATTGGTGTACTGCTCATAACATGAAAGTATCATGAAGGTCGGAAGAAAATATATATGTTGAGATTACAGGAGACTGTAGTTTTTTGCCAACCTAACAACGCCTTTCATTGAATGAGTTACTCACCAGTCTTTGCTTAAGACTACATCAAGAGGAAACAAACCTTAGAGATAGAACGTAGAACTACTGTATTGTGTCAAGTTTCAAGAAGCTAGCACAAACCGTGTTGATTTAGAATTCGAACTGCATCTGTCAATGTAGGAGAAAACAGAGTGAAACCTGAAAATTCAAACTGTTACTGCAAACGAATGCTTCAACCTAGGCGAACGAAACTTGGGCATCCAAGTTTGATTGGTGTAGGTGTACTGCTCATTACTTGAAAGTATCATGAAGGTCGGAAGAAAAAATATATGTTGTGATTTCAGGAGACTGTAGTTTTTTGGCAGCCTAACAACGCCTTTCATTGAATGAGTTATTCTCCAGTCTCTGCTTAAGGCTACATCAAGAGGAAACAAACCTTAGAGATAGTACATAGAACTACTGTATTGTGTCAAGTTTCAAGAAGCTAGCACAAACCGTGTTTGATTTAGAGTTCTAACTGCATGTGTCAATATAGGAGAAAACAGGGTGAAACCTAAAAATTCAAACTGTTACTGCAAACGAATGCTTCAACCTAGGAGAACGAAACTAGGGCATCCAAGTTTGATTGGTGTACTGCTCATTACTTGAAAGTATCATGAAGGTCGGAAGAAAAAATATATGTTGAGATTACAGGAGACTGTAGTTTTTTGGCAACCTAACAACGAATTTCATTGAATGAGTTATTCGCCAGTCTTTGCTTAAGGCTACATCAAGAGGAAACAAACCTTAGAGATAGAACGTAGAACTACTGTATTGTGTCAAGTTTCAAGAAGCTAGCACAAACCCTGTTGATTTAGAGTTCGAACTGCATCTGTCAATATAGGAGAAAACAGAGTGAAACCTAAAAATTCAAACTGTTCCTGGAAACGAATGCTTCAATCTAGGAGAACTAAACTTGGGCATCCAAGTGGGATTGGTGTACTGATCATTACTTGAATGTATCATGAAGATTGAATGAAAAAATATATGTTGAGATTTCAGGAGACTCTAGTGTTTGGAAGTTTGGCAACCCCTTTCCATATAAGTGTTATTCGCAGTCCCTGCATTAGGCTACATCAAGAGGAAACAAAACTTAGAGATAGAACGTAGAACTACTGTATTGTGTCAAGTTTCAAGAAGCTAGCACAAACTGTGTTTGATTTAGAGTTCGAACTGCATCTGTCAATATAGGAGAAAACAGAGTGAAACCTAAAAATTCAAACTGTCACTGCAAACGAATGCTTCAACCTAGGAGAAGGAATTTTGGGCATCCAAGTTTGATTGGTGTACTGCTCATTACTTGAAAGTATCATGGATGTCGGAAGAAAAAATATATGTTGTGATTTCAGGAGACTGTAGTTTTTTGGCAGCCTAACAACACCTTTCATTGAATGAGTTATTCTCCAATCTCTGCTTAAGGCTACATAAAGAGGAAACAAACCTTAGAGATAGAACGTAGAACTAGTGTATTGTGTCAAGTTTCAAGAAGCTAGCACAAACCGTGTTTGAATTAGAGTTCGAACTGCATCTGTCAATATAGGAGAAAACAGAGTGAATCGTAAAAATTCAATCTGTTTCTGCAAACGAATGCTTCAACCTAGGAGAACGAAACTTTGGCATCCAAGTTTGATTGGTGTACTGCTTATTACTTCAAAGTATCATGAATGTCGGATGAAAAAATATATGTTGAGATTTCAGGAGATGGTAGTTTTTTGGAAGCTTAACAACGCCTTTCATTGAAAGTGTTATTCGCCAGTCTCTGCTTAAGGCTACATCAAGAGGAAACAAACCTTAGAGATAGAACGTAGAACTACTGTATTGTGTCAAGTTTCAAGAAGCTAGCACAAACCGTGTTGATTTAGAGTTCGAACTGCATCTGTCAATATAGGAGAAAACAGAGTGAAACCTAAAAATTCAAACTGTTCTTGGAAACGAATGCTTCAATCTAGGAGAACTAAACTTGGGCATCCAAGTGGGATTGGTGTACTGATCATTACGTGAATGTATCATGAAGATTGGATGAAAAAATATATGTTGAGATTTCAGGAGACTTTAGTCTTTGGAAGTTTGGCAACCCCTTTCCATATAAGTGTTATTCGCAGTCCCTGCATTAGGCTACAACAAGAGGAAACAAAACTTAGAGATAGAACGTAGAACTACTGTATTGTGTCAAGTTTCAAGAAGCTAGCACAAACCGTGTTTGATTTAGAGTTCGAACTGCATCTGTCAATATAGGAGAAAACAGAGTAAAACCTAAAAATTCAAACTGTTACTGCAAACGAATGCTTCAACCTAGGCGAACGAAACTTGGGCATCCAAGTTTGATTGGTGTACTGCTCATTACTTGAAAGTATCATGAAGGTCGGAAGAAAAAATATATGTTGTGATTTCAGGAGACTGTAGTTTTTTGGCAGCGTAACAACGCCTTTCATTGAATGAGTTATTCTCCAGTCTCTGCTTAAGGCTACATCAAGAGGAAACAAACCTTAGAGATAGAACGTAGAACTACTGTATTGTGTCAAGTTTCAAGAAGATAGCACAAATGGTGTTTGATTTAGAGTTCGAACTGCATCTGTCAATATAGGAGAAAACAGAGTGAAACCTAAAAATTCAAACTGTTTCTGCAAATGAATGCTTCAACCGAGGAGAACGAAACTTGGGCATCCAAGTTTGATTGGTGTACTGCTCATTACTTGAAAGAATCATGAAGGTCGGAAGAAAAAATATATGTTGAGATTACAGGAGACTGTAGTTTTTTGCCAACCTAACAACGCCTTTCATTGAATGAGTTATTCACCAGTCTTTGCTTAAGACTACATCAAGAGGAAACAATCCTTAGAGACAGAACGTAGAACTACTGTATTGCGTCAAGTTTCAAGAAGCTAGCAGAAACCGTGTTGATTTAGAGTTCGAACTGCATCTGTCAATATAGGAGAAAACAGAGTGAAACCTAAAAATACAAACTGTTATTGCAAACGAATGCTTCAACCTAGGAGAACGAAACTTGGGCATCCAAGTTTGATTGGTGTACTGCTCATTACTTGAAAGTATCATGAAGGTCGGAAGAAAAAATATATGTTGAGATTACAGGAGACTGTAGTTTTTTGGCAACCTAACAACGCATTTCATTGAATGAGTTATTCGCCAGTCATTGCTTAAGGCTACATCAAGAGGAAACAAACCTTAGAGATAGAACGTAGAACTACTGTATTGTGTCAAGTTTCAAGAAGCTAGCACAAACCCTGTTGATTTAGAGTTCGAACTGCATCTGTCAATATAGGAGAAAACAGAGTGAAACGTAAAAATTCAAATTGTTCCTGGAAACGAATGCTTCAATCTAGGAGAACTAAACTTGGGCATCCAAGTGGGATTGGTGTACTGATCATTACGTGAATGTATTATGAAGATTGGATGAAAAAATATATGTTGAGATTTCAGGAGACTCTAGTGTTTTGAAGTTTGGCAACCCCTTTCGATATAAGTGTTATTCGCAGTCCCTGCATTAGGCTACATCAAGAGGATAAAAAATTTAGAGATAGAACGTAGAACTACTGTTTTGTGTCAAGTTTCATGAAGCTAGCACAAACTATGTTTGATTTAGAGTTCGAACTGCATCTGTCAATATAGGAGAACACAGAGTGAAACCTAAAAATTCAAACTGTTTCTGCAAACGAATGCTTCAACCTAGGAGAACAAAACTTGGGCATCCAAGTTTGATTGGTGTACTGCTCATTACTTGAAAGTATCATGAAGGTTGGAAGAAAAAATATATGTTGAGATTACAGGAGACTGTAGTTTTTTGCCAACCTAACAACGCCTTTCATTGAATGAGTTATTCACCAGTCTTTGCTTAAGACTACATCAAGAGGAAACAAACCTTAGAGATAGAACGTAGAACTAATGTATTGTGTCAAGTTACAACAAGCTAGCACAAACCGTGTTGATTTAGAGTTCGAACTGCATCTGTCAATATAGGAGAAAACAGAGTGAAACCTAAAAATTCAAACTGTTACTGCAAACGAATGCTTCAACCTAGAAGAACGAAACTAGGGCATCCATGTTTGATTGGTGTACTGCTCATTACTTGAAAGTATCATGAAGGTCGGAAGAAAAAATATATGTTGAGATTAAAGGAGACTGTAGTTATTTGGCAACCTAACAACGCATTTCATTGAATGAGTTATTCGCCAGTCTTTGCTTAAGGCTACATCAAGAGGAAACAAACCTTTGAGATTATACGTAGAACTACTGTATTGTGTCAAGTTTCAAGAAGCTAGCACAAACCGTGTTGATTTAGTGTTCGAACTGCATCTGTCAATATATGAAAAAACAGAGTGAAACCTAAAAATTGAAACTGTTACTGCAAATGCATGCTTCAACTGAGGAGAACGAAACTTGGGCATCCAAGTTTGATTGGTGTACTGCTCATTACTTGAAAGTATCATGAAGGTCGGAAGAAAAAATATATGTTGTGATTTCAGGAGACTGTAGTTTTTGGCAGCCTAACAACGCCTTGCATTGAATGAGTTATTCTCCAGTCTCTGCTTAAGGCTACATCAAGAGAAAACAAACTTTAGAGATAGAACGTAGAACTACTGTATTTTTTCAAGTTTCAAGAAGCTAGCACAAACCTTGTTTGATTTAGAGTTCGAACTGCATCTGTCAATATAGGAGAAAACAGAGTAAAACGTAAAAATTCAAACTGTTTCTGCAAACGAATGCTTCAACCTAGAAGAACGAAACTTGGGCATCCAAGTTTGATTGGTGTACTGCTTATTATTAGAAAGTATCATGAAGGTCGGATGAAAAAATATATGTTGAGATTTCAGGAGACTGTAGTTTTTTGGAAGCTTAACAACGCCTTTCATTGAAAGTGTTATTTGCCAGTCTCTGCTTAAGGCTACATCAAGAGGAAACAAACCTTATGTATAGAACGTAGAACTACTTTATTGTGTCAAGTTTCAAGAAGCTAGCACAAACCGTGTTTGATTTACAGTTCGAAATGCATCTGTCAATATAGGAGAAAACAGAGTGAAACGTAAAAATTGAAACTGTTCCTGCAAACGAATGCTTCAATCTAGGAGAACTAAACTTGGGCATCCAAGTGGGATTGGTGTACTGATCATTACGTGAATGTATCATGAAGATTGGATGAAAAAATATATGTTGAGATTTCAGGAGACTCTAATGTTTGGAAGTTTGGCAACCCCTTTCCATAGAAGTGTTATTCGCAGTCCCTGCATTAGGCTACATCAAAGGAAACAAAACCTAGAGATAGAACGTAGAACTACTGTATTGTGTGAAGTTTCAAGAAGCTAGCACAAACTGGGTTTGATTTAGAGTTCGAACTGCATCTGTCAATATAGGAGAAAACAGAGTGAAACCTAAAAATTCAAACTGTTACGGCAAACGAATGCTTCAACCTAGGAGAACGAAACTTGGGTATCCAAGTTTGATTGTTTACTGCTCATTACTTGAAAGTATCATGAAGGTCGGAAGTAAAAATGTATGTTGTGATTTCAGGAGACTTTAGTTTTTTGGCAGCCTAACAACGCCTTTCATTGAATGAGTTATTCTCCAGTCTCTGCTTAAGGCTACATCGAGACGAAACAAACCTCAGAGATAGAACGTAGAGCTACAGTATTGTGTCAAGTTTCAAGAAGCTAGAACAAACCGTGTTTGAATTAGAGTTCGAACTGCATCTGTCAATATAGGAAAAAACAGAGTGAAACCTAAAAATTCAAACTGTTACTGCAAACGAATGCTTCAACCTAGGAGAACGAAACTTGGGCATCCAAGATTGATTGGTGTACTGCTCATTACTTGAAAGTATCATGAAGGTCGGAAGAAAAAATATATGTTGTGATTTCAGGAGACTGTAGTTTTTTGGCAGCCTAACAACGCCTTTCATTGAATGAGTTATTCTCCAGTCTCTGCTTAAGGCTACATCAAGACGAAACAAACCTTAGAGATAGAACGTAGAGCTACTGTATTGTGTCAAGTTTCAAGAAGCTAGCACACACCGTGTTTGATTTAGAGTTCGAACTGCATCTGTCAATATAGGAGAAAACAGAGTGAAACCTAAAAATTCAAACTGTTCCTTGAAACGAATGCTTCAACCTAGGAGAACAAAACTTGGGCATCCAAGTTTGATTGGTGTACTGCTCATTAGTTGAAAGTATCATGAAGGTCGGAAGAAAAAATATATGTTGAGATTACAGGAGACTGTAGTTTTTTGGCAGCCTAAAACGCCTTTCATTGAATGAGTTATTCTCCAGTCTCTGCTTAAGGCTACATCAAGACGAAACAAACCTTAGAGATAGAACGTAGAACTACTGTATTGTGTCAAGTCTCAAGAAGCTAGCACAAACCGTGTTGATTTAGAGTTCGAACTTCATCTGTCAATATAGGAGAAAATGGAGTGAAACCTAAAAATTCAAACTGTTACTGGAAACGAATGCTTCAAACTAGAAGAACGAAACTAGGGCATCCAAGTTTGATTGGTGTACTGCTCATTACTTGGAAGTATCATGAAGGTCGGTAGAAAAAATATATGTTGAGATTAGAGGAGACTGTAGTTTTTTGGCAACCTAACTACGCATTTCATTGAATGAGTTATTCGCCAGTCTTTGCTTATGGCTACATCAAGAGAAAACAAACCTTAGAGATAGAACGTAGAACTAATGTATTGTGTCAAGTTTCAAGAAGCTAGCACAAACCGTTTTGTTTTAGAGTTCGAACTGCATCTGTCAATATAGGAGAAAACAGAGTGAAACCTAAAAATTCAAACTGTTCCTGGAGACGAATGCTTCAATCTAGGAGAACTAAACTTGGGCATCCAAGTGGGATTGGTGTATTGATCATTACGTGAATGTATCATGAAGATTGGATGAAAAAATATATGTTGAGATTTCAGGAGACTCTAGTGTTTGGAAGTTTGGCAACCCCTTTCCATATAAGTGTTATTCGCAGTCCCTGCATTAGGCTACATCAAGAGGAAACAAAACTTAGAGATAGAACGTAGAACTTCTGTATTGTGTCAAGTTTCAAGAAGCTAGCACAAACCGTGTTTGATTTAGAGTTCGAACTGCATCTGTCAATATAGGAGAAAACAGAGTGAAACGTAAAAATTCAAACTGTTTCTGCAAACGAATGCTTCAACCTAGGAAAATGAAACTTGGGCATCCAAGTTTGATTGGTGTACTGCTTATTACTTGAAAGTATCATGAAGGTCGGGTGAAAAAATATATGTTGAGATTTCAGGAGATGGTAGTTTTTTGGAAGCTTAACAACGCCTTTCATTGAAAGTGTTATTCGCCAGTCTCTGCTTAAGGCTACATCAAGAGGAAACAAACCTTAGGTATAGAACGTAGAACTACTTTATTGTGTCAAGTTTCAAGAAGCTAGCACAAACCGTGTTTGATTTAGAGTTCTAACTGCATGTGTCAATATAGGTGAAAACAGAGTGAAACGTAAAAATTGAAACTGTTCCTGCAAACGAATTCTTCAACCTAGGAGAACGAAACTAGGGCATCCAAGTTTGATTGGTGTACTGCTCATTACTTGAAAGTATCATGAAGGTCGGAAGAAAAAATATATGTTGTGATTTCAGGAGACTGTAGTTTTTTGGCAGCCTAACAACGCCTTTCATTGAATGAGTTATTCTCCAGTCTCTGCTTAAGGCTACATCAAGAGGAAACAAACCTTAGAGATAGAACGTAGAACTACTGTATTGTGTCAAGTTTCAAGAAGCTAGCACAAACCATGTTTGATTTAGAGTTCTAACTGCATGTGTCAATATAGGAGAAAACAGAGTGAAACCTAAGAATTCAAACTGTTACTGCAAACGAATGCTTCAACCTAGGAGAACGAAACTTGGGCATCCAAGTTTGATTGGTGTACTGCTCATTACTTGAAAGTATCATGAAGTTCGGAAGAAAAAATATATGTTGTGATTTCAGGAGACTGTAGTTTTTTGGCAGCCTAACAACGCCTTTCATTGAATGAGTTATTCTCCAGTCTCTGCTTAAGGCTACATCAAGAGGAAACAAACCTTAGAGATAGAACGTAGAACTACTGTATTGTGTCAAGTTTCAAGAAGCTAGCACCAACCGTGTTGATTTAGATTTCGAACTGCATCTGTCAATATAGGATAAAACAGAGTGAAACCTAAGAATTCAAACTGTTCCTGGAAACGAATGCTTCAATCTAGGAGAACTAAACTTGGCCATCCAAGTGGGATTGGTGTACTGATCATTACGTGAAAGTATCTTGAAGATTGGATTAAAATATATATGTTGAGATTTCAGGAGACTCTAGTGTTTGGAAGTTTGGCAACCTTTTTCCATATAAGTGTTATTCGCAGTCCCTGCATTAGGCTACATCAAGAGGAAACAAAACTTAGAGATAGAACGTAGAACTACGGTATTGTGTCAAGTTTCAAGAAGCTAGCACAAACCGTGTTGATTTAGAGTTCGAACTGCATCTGTCAATATAGGAGAAAACAGAGTGAAACCTAAAAATTCAAACTGTTCCTGGATATGAATGCTTCAATCTAGGAGAACTAAACTTGGGCATCCAAGTGGGATTGGTGTACTGATCATTACGTGAAAGTATCATGAAGATTGGATGAAAAAATATATGTTGAGATTTCAGGAGACTCTAGTGTTTGGAAGTTTGGCAACCTTTTTCCATATAAGTGTTATTCGCAGTCCCTGCATTAGGCTACATCAAGAGGAAACAAAACTTAGAGATAGAACGTAGAACTACGGTATTGTGTCAAGTTTCAAGAAGCTAGCACAAACTGTGTTTGATTTAGAGTTCGAACTGCATCTGTCAATATAGGAGAAAACAGAGTGAAACCTAAAAATTCAAATTGTTACTGCAAACGAATGCTTCAACCTAGGAGAACGACACTTGGGCATCCAAGTTTGATTGGTGTACTGCTCATTACTTGAAAGTATCATGAAGGTCGGAAGAAAAAATATATGTTGTGATTTCAGGAGACTGTAGTTTTTTGGCAGCCTAACAACGCCTTTCATTGAATGAGTTATTCTCCAGTCTCTGCATAAGGCTACATCAAGAGGAAACAAACCTTAGAGATAGAACGTAGAACTACTATATTGTGTCAAGTTTCAAGAAGCTAGCACAAACCGTGTTTGATTAAGAGTTCGAAATGCATCTGTCAATATAGGAGAAAACAGAGTGAAACCTAAATTTCAAACTGTTACTGCAAACGAATGCTTCAACCTAGGAGAACGAAACTTGGGCATCCAAGTTTGATTGGTGTACTGCTCATTACTTGAAAGTATCATGGAGGTCAGAAGAAAAAATATATGTTGTGATTTCAGGAGACTGTAGTTTTTTGGCAGCCTAACAACGCCTTTCGTTGAATGAGTTATTCTCCAGTCTCTGCTTAAGGCTACATCAAGAGGAAACAAACCTTAGAGATAGAACGTAGAACTACTGTATTGTGCCAAGTTTCAAGAAGCTAGCACAAACCGTGTTTGATTAAGAGTTCGAAATGCATCTGTCAATATAGGAGAAAACAGAGTGAAACCTAAAAATTCAAACTGTTACTGCAAACGAATGCTTCAACCTAGGAGAACGAAACTTGGGCATCCAAGTTTGATTGGTGTACTGCTCATTACTTGAAAGTATCATGAAGGTCCGAAGAAAGAATATATGTTGTGATTTCAGGAGACTGTAGTTTTTTGGCAGCCTAACAACGCCTTTCATTGAATGAGTTATTCTCCAGTCTCTGCTTAAGGCTACATCAAGACGAAACAAACCTTAGAGAGAGAACATAGAACTACTGTATTGTGTCAAGTTTCAAGAAGCTAGCACAAACCGGGCTTGATTAAGAGTTCGAAATGCATCTGTCAATATAGGAGAAAACAGAGTGAAACCTAAAAATTCAAACTGTTACTGCAAACGAATGCTTCAACCTAGGAGAACGAAACTTGGGCATCCAAGTTTGATTGGTGTACTGCTCATTACTTGAAAGTATCATGAAGGTCCGAAGAAAGAATATATGTTGTGATTTCAGGAGACTGTAGTTTTTTGGCAGCCTAACAACGCCTTTCATTGAATGAGTCATTCTCCAGTCTCTTCTTAAGGCTACATCAAGAGGAAACAAACCTTAGATATAGAACGTAGAACTACTGTATTGTGTCAAGTTTCAAGAAGCTAGCACAAACCGTGTTGATTTAGAGTTCGAACTGCATCTGTCAATATAGGAGAAAACAGAGTGAAACCTAAAAATTCAAACTGTTACTGCAAACGAATGCTTCAACCTAGAAGAACGAAACTAGGGCATCCAAGTTTGATTGGTGTACTGCTCATTACTTGAAAGTATCATGAAGGTCGGAAGAAAAAATATATGTTGAGATTACAGGAGACTGTAGTTTTTTGGCAACCTAACAACGCATTTCATTGAATGAGTTATTCGCCAGACTTTGCTTAAGGCTACATCAAGAGGAAACAATCCTTAGAGATAGATAGTAGAACTACTGTGTGGTTCAAGTTTCAAGAAGCTAGCACAAACCGTGTTGATTTAGAGTTCGAACTGCATCTGTCAATATAGGAGAAAAGAGAGTGAAACCTAAAAATTCAAACTGTTACTGCAAACGAATGCTTCAGCCTAGAAGAACGAAACTAGGGCATCCAAGTTTGATTGGTGTACTGCTCATTACTTGAAAGTATCATGAAGGTCGGAAGAAAAAATATATGTTGAGATTACAGGAGACTGTAGTTTTTTGGCAACCTAACAACGCATTTCATTGAATGAGTTATTCGCCAGTCTTTGCTTAAGGCTACATCAAGTGGAAACAAACCTTAGAGATAGAACGTAGAACTACTGTATTGTGTCAAGTTTCAAGAAGCTAGCACCAACCGTGTTGATTTAGATTTCGAACTGCATCTGTCAATATAGGAGAAAACAGAGTGAAACCTAAGAATTCAAACTGTTCTTGGAAACGAATGCTTCAATCTAGGAGAACTAAACTTGGGCATCCAAGTGGGATTGGTGTACTGATCATTACGTGAATGTATCATAAAGATTGGATGAAATAATATATGTTGAGATTTCAGGAGACTCTAGTGTTTGGAAGTTTGGCATCCTTTTTCCATATAAGTGTTATTCGCAGTCCCTGCATTAGGCTACATCAAGAGGAAACAAAACTTAGAGATAGAACGTAGAACTACTGTATTGTGTAAAGTTTCAAGAAGCTAGCACAAACTGTGTTTGATTTAGAGTTCGAATTGCATCTGTCAATATAGGAGAAAACAGAGTGAAACCTAAAAATTCAAACTGTTACTGCAAACGAATGCTTCAACCTAGGAGAACGAAACTTGGGCATCCAAGTTTGATTGGTGTACTGCTCATTACTTGAAAGTATCATGAAGGTCGGAAGAAAAAATATATGTTGTGATTTCAGGAGGCTGTAGTTTTTTGGCAGCCTAACAACGCGTTTCATTGAATGAGTTATTCTCCAGTCTCTGCTTAAGGCTACATCAAGAGGAAACAAACCTTAGAGATAGAACGTAGAACTACTCTATTGTGTCAAGTTTCAAGAAGCTAGCACAAACCGTGTTTGATTAAGAGTTCGAAATGCATCTGTCAATATAGGAGAAAACAGAGTGAAACCTAAAAATTCAAACTGTTACTGCAAACGAATGCTTCAACCTAGGAGAACGAAACTTGGGCATCCAAGTTTGATTGGTGTACTGCTCATTACTTGAAAGTAGCATGAAGGTCGGAAGAAAAAATATATGTTGTGATTAAAGGAGACTGTAGTTTTTGGCAGCCTAACAACGCCTTCATTGAATGAGTTATTCTCCAGTCTCTGCTTAAGGCTACATCAAGAGGAAACAAACCTTAGAGATAGAACGTAGAACTACTGTATTGTGTCAAGTTTCAAGAAGCTAGCACAAACCGTGTTTGATTTAGAGTTCGAACTGCATCTGTCAATATAGGAGAAAACAGAGTGAAACCTAAAAATTCAAACTTTACTGCAAATGAATGCTTCAACCTAGGAGAACAAAACTTGGGCATCCAAGTTTGATTGGTGTACTGCTCATTACTTGAAAGTATCATGAAGGTCGGAAGAAAAGATATATGTTGAGATTACAGGAGACTGTAGTTTTTGCCAACCTAACAACGACTTTCATTGAATGAGTTATTCACCAGTCTTTGCTTAAAACTACATCAAGAGGAAACAAACCTTAGAGATTGAACGTAGAACTACTTTATTGGTCAAGTTTCAAGAAGCTAGCACAAACCGTGTTGATTTAGAGTTCGAACTGCATCTGTCAATATAGGAGAAAACAGAGTGAAACCTAAAAATTCAAACTGTTACTGCAAACGAATGCTTCAACCTAGAAGAACGAAACTAGGGCATCCAAGTTTGATTGGTGTACTGCTCATGACTTGAAAGTATCATGAAGGTCGGAAGAAAAAATATATGTTGAGATTACAGGAGACTGTAGTTTTTTGGCAAACTAACAACGCATTTCATTGAATGAGTTATTCGCCAGACTTTGCTTAAGGCTACATCAAGAGGAAACAATCCTTAGAGATAGATCGTAGAACTACTGTATTGTGTCAAGTTTCAAGAAGCTAGCACAAACCGTGTTTATTTAGAGTTCGAACTGCATCTGTCAATATAGAAGAAAAGAGAGTGAAACCTAAAAATTCAAACTGTTACTGCAAACGAATGCTTCAGCCTAGAAGAACGAAACTAGGGCATCCAAGTTTGATGGTGTACTGCTCATTACTTGAAAGTATCATGAAGGTCGGAAGAAAAAATATATGTTGAGATTTCAGGAGACTGTAGTTTTTGGCAACCTAACAACGCATTTCATTGAATGAGTTATTCGCCAGTCTTTGCTTAAGGCTACATCAAGTGGAAGAAAACCTTAGAGATAGAACGTAGAACTACTGTAATGTGTCAAGTTTCAATAAGCTAGCACAAACCGTGTTGATTTAGAGTTCGAACTGCATCTGTCAATATAGGAGAAAACAGAGTGAAACCTAAAAATTCAAACTGTTCCTGGAAACGAATGCTTCAATCTAGGAGAACTAAACGTGGGCATCCAAGTGGGATTGGTGTACTGATCATTACGTGAATGTATCATGAAGATTGGATGAAAAAATATATGTTGAGATTTCAGGAGACTCTAGTATTTGGAAGTTTGGCAACCCCTTTCCATATAAGTGTTATTCGCAGTCCCTGCATTAGGCTAAACATCAAGAGGAAACAAAACTTAGAGATAGAATGTAGAACTACTGTATTGTGTCAAGTTTCAAGAAGCTAGCACAAACTGTGTTTGATTTAGAGTTCGAACTGCATCTGTCAATGTAGGAGAAAACAGAGTGAAACCTAAAATTCAAACTGTTCCTGCAAACGAATGCTTCAACCTAGGAGAACGAAACTAGGGCATCCAAGTTTGATTGGTGTACTGCTCATTACTTGAAAGTATCATGAAGGTCAGAAGAAAATATATATGTTGTGATTTCAGGAGACTGTAGTTTTTGGCAGCCTAACAACGCCTTTCATTGAATGAGTTATTCTCCAGTATCTGCTAAAGGCTACATCAAGAGGAAACAAACCTTAGAGATAGAACGTAGAACTACTGTATTGTGTCAAGTTTCAAGAAGCTAGCACAAACCGTGTTTGATTTAGAGTTCTAACTGCATGTGTCAATATAGGAGAAAACAGAGTGAAACCTAAAAATTCAAACTGTTCCTGCAAACGAATGCTTCAGTCTAGGAGAACTAAACTTGGGCATCCAAGTGGGATTGGTGTACTGATCATTACGTGAATGTATCATGAAGATTGGATGAAAAAATATAGGTTGAGATTTCAGGAGACTATCGTTTTTCGAAGTTTGGCAACGCCTTTCAATATAAGTGTTATTCCCCAGTCCCTGCTTTAGGCTACATCAAGAGGAAGCAAACCTTAGGTATAGAACATAGAACTACTTTATTCTGTCAAGTTTTAAGAAGGTAGCACAAACCGTGTTGATTTAGAGTTCTAACTGCATGTGTCAATATAGGAGAAAACAGAGTGAAACGTAAAAAATTCAAACTGTTCCTGCAAACGAATGCTTCAACCTAGGAGAACGAAACTAGGGCATCCAAGTTTGATTGGTGTACTGCTCATTACTTGAAAGTATCATGAAGGTCGGAAGAAAAAATATATGTTGTGATTTCAGGAGACTGTAGTTTTTGGCAGCCTAACAACGCCTTTCATTGAATGAGTTATTCTCCAGTCTCTGCTTAAGGCTACATCAAGAGGAAACAAACCTTAGAGATACAACATAGAACTACTGTATTGTGTCAAGTTTCAAGAAGCTAGCACAAACCGTGTTTGATTTAGAGTTCGAACTGCATCTGTCAATATAGGAGAAAACAGAGTGAAACCTAAAAATTCAAAATGTTACTGTAAACGAATGCTTCAACCTAGGAGAACTAAACTTGGGCATCCAAGTGGGATTGGTGTACTGATCATTACGTGAATGTATCATGAAGATTGGATGAAAAAATATATGTTGAGGTTTCAGGAGACTCTCGTTTTTCGAAGTTTGGCAACCCCGTTCAATATAAGTGTTATTCGCCAGGTAACTGCTTTAGGCTACATCAAGAGGAAGCAAACCTTAGAGAATAGAACTTAGAACTACTTTATTT
>NW_027510791.1:0-30883 GCF_048772815.1 Callospermophilus lateralis
AGGAAACAAGATCTGAGAGAAGACAGGCCATTTCGGGGGAACATAGTATGGCCCACCAGTCAGAGGGCACTCCGGATAGTCACAGACCTACTTGGGGGAAGGAGGTGCCTTTGTGGGAGTGGGTGTGGGTTTGTTGTTTTGTCTCATGTTCTGAGAATAGATAGGAAAGGTGGTTTGTTTGGTTTGGAGTGGACAGTTTCTAGTAAGTCATTTGACACGGCGAGTGTTTCTGTGTATCCCACTGTGTCCGTTGTTGTAGACATTAGAAAAGAGAATGCATTAATGAATGTGTCCTGTCTAGTATAAATCTTCCCATAATTCATCCTGCCCAATGTATGAATGGACTGCAGCTTGTCTTATCAATGTGCAACACCTGCTAACTTTCTAAGTTGTTGTTTTCTTCATGAATTCTGGCCACTCTCCAGAATAGGCTCATGGATTTGTGTCCAAAATATGTACCACCTAGAAGCTCTGTGACATGGCCATGTACTGGATAGCTGAAGAGAATGGCGAGCATCTCAGAAAACTCAGATATCAGTGTGACCAGGAAAGTCTCAGTGCAGAAACCCTGCTTTGGGCCTTTTGCTTACTTATTGTTGTGTTGCACTGAATGTCAGGAAGGTCTTTGCCTCAGGCCACCCCTTTGTGAAGCCTGAAGAAAACAGTTTTCAAATGGAAATGAATGGGCCTCACCTGTGGCTCTTTGCTTAATTGCTTTGGAAAGAGATGTGTCTTTATCAGCCTCTTGGACCTGTGTGTGGCTGTGACTTAGATTTTCAGCACCTGATGGATCTTAAGAATGATCCCATGTGAGCTTCCAAAAACAAAATGTCAAAAAATATCATTCATTGTGGATGAAGTCTCTTGCCTTCCTCTGTTAGGTTCCTGCACTCCATCAAATGAGAATATGGATTCTTTGGGTCAAATGAGTTCTTCAAAGCCCTGCAGAGGTGCTTGTGTTTTTGCATGACTCTAAATCACCTAAAGAAATGATACCTAAAATCAGTAGGCCTCAAATTGGAGAAACACAGAAGTATTAACGGCAGGCTTATTTGTTCACTCCTGGTTCAGAGAAAAGGTGTCCAGGCTACCCTGACTTTAGGCAAATGAGGGGCAAACGAGCAGATTTTGGACACTGTCTTGGGCTGCGCCCCTCATGGAAACCTCCAGACAGAGGTTAAGATGATTGACTATATGGAATAAGATGAGGGCCATGTGGGAGTGTTTTGGTTTTAATTTTGGTCATTTGTGTGGCATTGGAAAAAATGACTGGGTCCACGTGGACTTGAACTCTGGTGTGATTCCCCTTAGAACCTGGGTTTTTGGAACTGAACTCAGAGAAGCATTGCCATGAATTTTGTTGGGATTTTAAGAGGCCACGCATGAAAGTCGCTCTTGGAAACTGAGACCTAGGCCCCGGGTGGATTTCCACAGAGGCCTGGGAATCTCAGCAAGGATATCACATGATTTTATTCTTAAAGAAATGGCAGCCATAGTTGAGAGTCAAAACACACATGGACCTCACATTGTAGACCTCAATGGGCCTGGCCTAATGTGACCTTTTGTCCACTCTTTGGGAAGCCGTGCCTGTGAGAGTTCTCCAGAGATTTCATTGAAATGAGCTTCCTCACCATTTAATGTTTGCTGAATGAACTGAAACCCACAGTGCCTGCAACTTCATGCTTGAAAAATGGCTAGATAAATACCATGAAATTTTTGAAATTCCTATGACCAGGTGGCACTGGAGAAACATTGGATGTCCTGTTGCTCATCATGAGTATACCAGACAGTGCCTTGATTTACTGAGTTTCATGAAAATGGTGTAGAACAGAGATGCCAGTAAGTTGGAGCCTGCTGAGTAGTGGGTCTAGAGCAGTGGTGGGGAGGTGTTTGATAAAACATCCGTGGTAGGGTCATGTGGATCTACCATTGGATTCCAAATGGCTTGTAACTGACATGGTGCAGCCAACAGACCCTTGTATGTAAAGGCATGTTGTTATATGGAGAGTTTTCAGAGGAAAATTAAGAATCAGGTTGATATGGACAAGGGGGCAATGGGGCAAGCTGTGAGAGATAGGAGCCTAGTTGGTGCATTCTCTTGCAGACCCTGACCCACCACACGTGACAGAACTCCCTCCAGCACTGTGTCCCAGGTTAGCTCCTAGTATTTCGTGAAACAAATACCAAACTCACAGTGCAGCAGCAAAAACACCACAAAAAGTGGAGGAGGACCAAATGGCTTCACAGTCCACACGGGGAGACTCTTTGTCCCCATTGGCCTCAGTTTACCTACAAAGAGAGGATTCAGCACTGCTTCATCTTGTTCATTGGAAAATAAGAAACCATGTCCTCCAGGTCACATAGATGCAGACCCAGCTTTGACGTTCTCACTACAGAGGAAGCCAAATCTCCTGAAAACAACATATATTTCAAGTGTGGAAGCTCAGAGGCTGTTTCTCAAAAAGTTTTTAGGCCAGCAGAGCTCCATGTTTGTGGAGTGTTTACCCTGTCCCTTAGTTTTGTAAACTCCTCTACCACCTCCAAGGTTGTGAACTCCTGAGCATTTTCCATTCCAGATATGTATTCACTGATTTTGTAACTCTTCTCCTCTAATTGTGTCTTACTTGGGGTGAAGGTAATGTCAAGGCATTGTTCTGGATGAGAGCGGGAGGATATTTGTGCAGCATATATTTACATACACATTGGATTCATTTTCCAATTTTCCATTCGAAATACTGAATCCCTGACACTAACCCATACCTAGTAGACTCAGACTATTCATCCTAATATAATGGAGAAAATAACCCAACACATTAGAAATACAAGTACTTCAGAGGAGACATGTTGTATACTTGGAATTGACATTTGCATTATATAAGGTAGGAGTTATAAATCTAGTCAAATTTTAATTGAAATATTCTCCATGTGTTTTTAAACTTAACAAATATGTGAATTCATGTTTCCATTTTCTGTAGCCTATTCACACATGTATATTTATATGCATATATAGAATCCTACCAGGTATCACACGTACATTTTTGTGAGGTGGCTGTCTTGGCAGATACAAATTGTGAGAAGAGTTCACTCCTCCTAAATGCTGTTGGAAATGAAAATTCAACCTATAGGAGAGCGTCCTAGTAGAACAACATTATACATTAACTCATGTTCATTAAAATAAATATTTTTGCATTTGTGGATGATACATATTTACTGATGAATTTCGATTGGCATTTATATTGGTATTTTTAATGTCTGTGAGTTGTTTGTGTTTGTGTGTGTGTGTGTGTGTGTGTGTGTGTATAGATATAGATATAGATATAGATATACTCTCTAAATTTTTCAAAATATGAAATATATGCGTCTAATATACACTCTCTAAATTCATTCATGTTCATGTATGTGGATTTATAATCCACTTTTCAGAAGATTATAATCAGAAATATTCATCCACCTGAAATACATATTTGTTTTCTAGTACTGAAAACTAACTTCAGTGAATGGTGCATACAAATCCTAATTATTCTACAGTAACTGACCCAGTCTAACATCAATGCAAGTAGACTCCTATGGGACATGATATGTAATTTGTCATTCATTTGTATTCGACACTGGTACATTATTGTTTCTTCAGTTTTTGCACATCACAGGATATACATTTCATCCACAAGTTCACAAATTAATAAGCATTTGTTTCAACTTTCACCACTTCTTGCTTCAGAACACATGTATTGTCAGGGTTTCTTGACTGGTCTTTTCATGAGAATTATTTCCAAACACATTATTTTGAATTTCCATAATCATTTTGAAGCAAAACTCACACACTCTTCATGATAAACCAAAACACAAATATTTCCATTACATATATACCTGGTTGGAATGAATGATTGTATATCAATATACGATTTCCTTTAATTTTTCAGATATCAGTTCAATTCATTATTTAAAGTTCAAAAAAGTTATATTATTTATTCACAGTATGGTCTATTCATGCTTTTTCTCTATGTTCCTAGAAACAGGGTACACCTCTTTGTACCCCCGATTCTCATTTTACATCTTCAATATATTGCTCCCAGAAATGGTGAAAGAAATACTCATGTCACCTCATTATCACAGTAATATTCTGGACAAAAATTGGAAAGGTCACACTTATGATTGTACCAAAGCCTAAATGGAAAGTGAACATGGATTTCTAAAAACATCCATGTCCAGGTTGCCTAATGCTGTCAATTGTCAATCCTATTGGTGACTACATATTTGTTTTTTTCCTAATTTATATATTCAAACTCAACCCTGTTGAAAATGTCTAATTCTATCACTCACTTTATACTTTGCCTGATTTCGTAATGTATCTATTGATATCTGCTTTTCTACATATTTTCCCCAGTTCAACATAGTGACTGACTCTTCATATGTGCTGACATTTACATTCACTCAACAACCGAAAGTCTATTGCTAAAGAACTTTTGGTCCAAATCCTGTACTCACTCTTCTTCCTAAACCTACCGACTATCTTCCTAATCCTACTGAATATCCCTTTTTGACTGGATGTTCTCTTCTAAATTCAATCATCCAATGTACAAGGTCCTATGCCATTGTATATCGAATTATCTGAGGCATCTTTGCAGAACATCATTCAAAGCTAAGTATCCCAATCAAGGGCAAAACCCTTCTGGGCTTCAAATCATACCTAGATTTCTGTTTTCCTACTTATAATTCACCTCAATATTCTTGTAAATATTGCAGGTTCCCAATACCATGATTCATCACACAGAATCACTCGTAAACCAAATCAAACCTGTTTTTAACCCCAAGTGTACACTGTTCCCTCAATCATTTTACAGAAGAGCAGGGACAGAGTGGTTCTTACAATACAGGAAAGTTGGGGACCTTCCACCTCATGAGAACCTCAAATGTCCATGCACAAATGATACCTGGAGAAGTTGTAGGCAGGTATGAAGCACCTGAGAGAGCAAAAGTCATCTTCCATGGCAAACAACCTGGTCAGGATGAAGGGATGTGTCTGAATCTGCCTCTCTCTCTTCTTATTGTACAGAAGATGGACCAAACCAGGGCTGAGTGGAGAGCTGTTCTCGGGTGCCAATGGTGATATACATTCTACCTTATGAAAGTGTCACAGGAAGTAGGGGCAACATCCATCTTATGTTACCCTTGGAAGCAACTGTTAGGACAAAGTGGTTGCCAAGGCAGTGACCTCATTCAGTTCCAAAGAATGTGACATACCTCATTTCCTTGGTGATGGAACTCTCTGAACTTGGTATCCAAGAAGCCAGGCACCCAGAGGCAGTCCCAGTCCCAGTCCCAGTGGGCTCACTTGTTTGGATTTACCAAGGACAGAGTCAGTTTTCTTGGTACCTAATGATGTGAGGATGGCCAAATGCCAGGAGAGCTCTGAAGATGGACCTTTCCTGAGAAAACAAGTAGTGGCTAACCACTTTTTCCTGACATCTTCACAGAGTTGGTCAAGGAAACAAGATCTGAGAGAAGACAGGCCATTTCGGAGGAACATAGTATGGCCCACCAGTCAGAGGACACTCCGGATAGTCACAGACCTACTTGGGTGAAGGAGGTGCCTTTGTGGGAGTGGGTGTGGGTTTGTTGTTTTGTCTCATGTTCTGAGAATAGATAGAAAAGGCGGTTTGTTTGGTTTGGAGTGGACAGTTTCTAATAAGTCATTTGACACGGCGAGTGTTTCTGTTTCTGTGTATCCCACTGTGTTCGTTGTTGTAGACATTAGAAAAGACAATGCATTAATGGATGTGTCCTGTCTAGTATAAATCTTCCCATAATTCATCCTGCCCAATATATGAGTGGACTGCAGCTTGTCTTATCGATGTGCAACACCTGCTATCTTTCTAAGTTGTTGTTTTCTTCATGAATTCTGGCCACTCTCCAGAATAGGCTCATGGATTTGTGTCCAAAATATGTACCACCTCCAAGCTCTCTGACATGGCCATGTACTGAATATCTGAAGAGAATGGCGAGCATCTCAGAAAACTCAGATATCAGTATGACCAGGAAAGTCTCAGTGCAGAAACCCTGCTTTGGGCGTTTTGCTTACTTATTGTTGTGTTGCTCTGAATGTCAGGAAGGTCTTTGCCTCAGGCCACCCCTTTGTGAAGCCTGAAGAAAACAGTTTTCAAATGGAAATGAATGGGCCTCACCTGTGGCTCTTTGCTTAATTGCTTTGGAAAGGGATGTGTCTTTATCAGCCTCTTGTGCCTGTGTGTGGCTGTGACTTAGATTCTCAGCACCTGATGGATCTTAATAATGATCCCATGTGAGCTTCCAAAACCAAAATGGCAAAAAATATCATTCATTGTGGATGAAGTCTCTTGCCTTCCTCTGTTAGGTTCCTGCACTCCATCAAATGAGAATAGGGATTCTTTGGGTCAAATGAGTTCTTCAAAGCCCTGCAGATGTGCTTGTGTTTTCGCATGACTCTAAATCACCTAAAGAATCCATACCTAAAATCAGTAGGCCTCAAATTGGAGAAACACAGAAGTATTAACGGCAGGCTTATTTGTTCACTCCTGGTTCACAGAAATGGTGTCCAGGCTACCCTGACTTTAGGCAAATGAGGGGCAAACGAGCTGATTTTGGACACTGTCTTGGGCTTCCCCCCTCATGGAAACCTCCAGCCAGAGGTTAAGATGATTGACTATATGGAATAAGATGAGGGCCATGTGGGAGTGTTTTGGTTTTAATTTTGGTCATTTGTGTGGCATTGGAAAAAATGACTGGGTCCACGTGGGCTTGAACTCTGGTGTGATTCCCCTTAGAGACTGGGTTTTGGAACTGAACTCAGAGAAGCATTGCCATGAATTTTGTTGGGATTTTAAGAGGCCACGCATGAAAGTCGCTCTTGGAAACTGAGACCTAGGCCCCGGGTGGATTTCCACAGAGGCCTGGGAATCTCAGCAAGGATATCACATGATTTTATTCTTAAAGAAATGGCAGCCATAGTTGAGAGTCAAAACACACATGGACCTCACATTGTAGACCTCAATGGGCCTGGCCTAATGTGACCTTTTGTCCATTCTTTGGGAAGCCATGCCTGTGAGAGTTCTCCAGAGATTTCATTGAAATGAGCTTCCTCACCATTTAATGTTTGCTGAATGAACTGAAACCCACAGTGCCTGCAACTTCATGCTTGAAAAATGGCTAGATAAATACCATGAAATTTTTGAAATTCCTATGACCAGGTGGCACTGGAGAAACATTGGATGTCCTGTTGCTGATCATGAGTATACCAGACAGTGCGTTGATTTACTGAGTTTCATGAAAATGGTGTAGAACAGAGATGCCAGAAATTTGGAGCCTGCTGAGTAGTGGGTCTAGAGCAGTGGTGGGGAGGTGTTTGATAAAACATCCGTGGTAGGGCCATGTGGATCTACCATTGGATTCCAAATGGCTTGTAACTGACATGGTGCAGCCAACAGACCCTTATATGTAAAGGCATCTTGTTATATGGAGAGTTTTCAGAGGAAAATTAAGAATCAGGTTGATATGGACAAGGGGGCAATGGGGCAAGCTGTGAGAGATAGGAGCCTAGTTGGTGCCTTCTCTTGCAGACCCTGACCCACCACACGTGACAGAACTCCCTCCAGCACTGTGTCCCAGTTTAGCTCCTAGTATTTCGTGAAACAAATACCAAACTCACAGTGCAGCAGCAAAAACACCACAAAAAGTGGAAGAGGACCAAATGGCTCCACAGTCCACACGGGGAGACTCTTAGTCCCCAGTGGCCTCAGTATACCTACAAAGAGAGGATTCAGCACTGCTTCATCTTGTTCATTGGAAAATAAGAAACCATGTCCTCCAGGTCACATAGATGCAGACCCAGCTTTGATGGTCTCACTACAGAGGAAGCCAAATCTCCTGAAAACTACATATAGTTCAAGTGTGGAAGCTCAGAGGCAGTTTCTCAAAAAGTTTTTAGGCCAGCAGAGCTCCATGTTTGTGGAGTGTTTACCCTGTCCCTTAGTTTTGTAAACTCCTCTACCACCTCCAAGGTTGTGAACTCCTGAGCATTTCCATTCCAGATATGTATTCACTGATTTTGTAACTCTTCTCCTCTAATTGTGTCTTACTTGGGGTGAAGGTAATGTCAAGGCATTGTTCTGGATGAGAGCGGGAGGATATTTGTGCAGCATATATTTACATACACATTGGATTCATTTTCCAATTTTCCATTCGAAATACTGAATCCCTGACACTAACCCATACCTAGTAGACTCAGACTATTCATCCTAATATAATGGAGAAAATTAATCCAACACATTAGAAATACAAGTACTTCAGAGGAGACATGTTGTATAGTTGGACTTGACATTTGCATTATATAAGGTAGGAGTTATAAATCTAGTCAAATTTTAATTGAAATATTCTCCATGTGTTTTTAAACTTAACAAATATGTGAATTCTTGTTTCCCTTTTCTGTAGCCTATTCACACATGTTTATTTATATGCATATATAGAATCCTACCAGGTATCACACGTACATTTTTGTGAGGTGGCTATCTTGGCAGATACAAATTGTGAGAAGAGTTCACTCCTCCTAAATGCTGTTGGAAATGAAAATTCAACCTGTAGGAGAGCGTCCTAGTAGAACAACATTATACATTAACTCATGTTCAGTAAAATAAATATTTTTGCATTTGTGGATGATACATATTTACTGATGAATTTCGATTGGCATTTATATTGGTACTTTTTAATGTCTGTGAGGGTTGTGTGTGTGTGTGTGTGTGTGTGTGTGTATATATAGATATAGATATAGATATACTCTCCAAATTTTTCAAAATATGAAAAATATGTGTCTAATATACACTCTCTAAATTCATTCATGTTCATGTATGTGGATTTATAATCCACTTTTCACAAGATTATAATCAGAAATATTCATCCACCTGAAATACATATTTGTTTCCTAGTACTGAAAACTAACATCAGTGAATGGTGCATACAAATCCTAATTATTCTACAGTAACTGACCCAGTCTAACATCAATGCAAGTAGACTCCTATGGGACATGATATGTAATTTGTCATTCATTTGTATTCGACACTGGTACATTATTGTTTCTTCAGTTTTTGCACAATACAGGATATACATTTCATCCACAAGTTCACAAATTAATAAGCATTTGTTTCAACTTTCACCACTTCTTGCTTCAGAACACATGTATTGTCAGGGTTTCTTCACCGGTCTTTTCATGAGACTTCTTTCCAAACACATTATTTTGAATTTCCATAATCATTTTGAAGCAAAACTCACACACTCTTCATGATAAACCAAAACACTAATATTTCCATTACATATATACCTGGTTGGAATGAATGATTGTATATCAGTATACGATTTCCTATAATTTTTCAGATATCAGTTCATTTCATTATTTAAAGTTCAAAAAGTTATATTATTTATTCACAGTATGGTCTATTCATGCTTTTTCTCTATGTTCCTAGAAACAGGGTACACCTCTTTGTACCCCCGATTCTCATTTTACATCTTCAATATATTGCTCCCAGAAATGGTGAAAGAAATACTCATGTCACCTCATTATCACAGTAATATTCTGGACAAAACATGGAAAGGTCACACTTATGATTGTACCAAAGCCTAAATGGAAAGTGAACATGGATTTCTAAAAACTTCCATGTCCAGGTTGCCTAATGCTGTCAATTGTCAATCCTATTGGTGACTACATATTTGTTTTTTTCCTAATTTATATATTCAAACTCAACCATGTTGAAAATGTCTAATTCTATCACTCACTTTATACTTTGCCTGATTTCGTAATGTTTCTATTGATATCTGCTTTTCTACATATTTCCCCAGTTCAACATAGTGACTGACTCTTCATATGTGCTGACATTTACATTCACTCAACAACCGAAAGTCTATTGCTAAAGAACTTTTGGTCCAAATCCTATACTCACTCTTCTTCCTAAACCTACCGACTATCTTCCTAATCCTACTGAATATCCCTTTTTGACTGGATGTTCTCTTCTAAATTAAATCATCCAATGTACAAGGTCCTATGCCATTGTATATCGAATTATCTGAGGCATCTTTGCAGAACATAATTCAAAGCTAAGTATCCCAATCAAGGGCAAAACCCTTCTTTGCTTCAAATCATACCTAGATTTCTGTTTTCCTCCTTATATTTCACCTCTATATTCTTGTAAATATTGCAGGTTCCCAATACCATTATTCATCACACAGAATCACTCGTAACCCAAATCAAACCTGTTTTTAACCCCAAGTATACACTGTTCCCTCAATCATTTTACAGAAGAGCAGGGACAGAGTGGTTCTTACAATACAGGAAAGTTGGGGACCTTCCATCTGATGAGAACCTCAAATGTCCATGCACAAATGATACCTGGAGAAGTTGTAGGCAGGTATGAAGCACCTGAGAGAGCAAAAGTCATCTTCCATGGCAAACAACCTGGTCAGGATGAAGGGATGTGTCTGAATCTGCCTCTCTCTCTTCTTATTGTACAGAAGATGGACCAAACCAGGGCTGAGTGGAGAGCTGTTCTCGGGTGCCAATGGTGATATACATTCTACCTTATGAAAGTGTCACAGGAAGTAGGGGCAATCTCCATCTTATGTTACCCTTGGAAGCAACTGTTAGGACAAAGTGGTTGCCAAGGCAGTGACCTCATTCAGTTCCAAAGAATGTGACATACCTCATTTCCTTGGTGATGGAACTCTCTGAACTTGGTATCCAAGAAGCCAGGCACCCAGAGGCAGTCCCAGTCCCAGTCCCAGTGGGCTCACTTGTTTGGATTTACCAAGGACAGTGTCAGTTTTCTTGGTACCTAATGATGTGAGGATGGCCAAATGCCAGGAGAGCTCTGAAGATGGACCTTTCCTGAGAAAACAGGTAGTGGCTAACCACTTTTTCCTGACATCTTCACAGAGTTGGTCAAGGAAACAAGATCTGAGAGAAGACAGGCCATTTCATGGGAACATAGTATGGCCCACCAGTCAGAGGACACTCCGGATTGTCACATACCTATTTGGGGGAAGGAGGTGCCTTTGTTTGAGTGGGTGTGGGTTTGTTGTTTTGTCTCATGTTCTGAGAATAGATAGGAAAGGCGGTTTGTTTGGTTTGGAGTGGACAGTATCTCGTAAGTCATTTGACACGGCGAGTGTTTCTGTTTCTGTGTATCCCACTGTGTCCGTTGTTGTAGACATTAGAAAAGAGAATGCATTAATGGATGTGTCCTGTCTAGTATAAATCTTCCCATAATTCATCCTGCCCAATATGTGAATGGACTGCAGCTTGTCTTATCGATGTGCAACACCTGCTATCTTTCTAAGTTGTTGTTTTCTTCCTGAATTCTGGCCACTGTCCAGAATAGGCTCATGGATTTGTGTCCAAAATATGTACCACCTCCAAGCTCTGTGACATGGCCATGTACTGGATAGCTGAAGAGAATGGCGAGCATCTCAGAAAACTCAGATATCAGTGTGACCAAGAAAGTCTCAGTGCAGAAACCCTGCTTTGGGCCTTTTGCTTACTTATTGTTGTGTTGCACTGAATGTCAGGAAGGTCTTTGCCTCAGGCCACCCCTTTGTGAAGCCTGAAGAAAACAGTTTTCAAATGGAAATGAATGGGCCTCACCTGTGGCTCTTTGCTTAATTGCTTTGGAAAGCGATGTGTCTTTATCAGCATCTTGGACCTGTGTGTGGCTGTGACTTAGATTCTCAGCACCTGATGGATCTTAAGAATGATCCCATGTGAGCTTCCAAAACCAAAATGGCAAAAAATATCATTCATTGTGGATGAAGTCTCTTGCCTTCCTCTGTTAGGTTCCTGCACTCCATCAAATGAGAATAGGGATTCTTTGGGTCAAATGAGTTCTTCAAAGCCCTGCAGATGTGCTTGTGTTTTCGCATGACTCTAAATCACCTAAAGAATCCATACCTAAAATCAGTAGGCCTCAAATTGGAGAAACACAGAAGTATTAACGGCAGGCTTATTTGTTCACTCCTGGTTCACAGAAATGGTGTCCAGGCTACCCTGATTTTAGGCAAATGAGGGGCAAACGAGCTGATTTTGGACACTGTCTTGGGCTGCGCCCCTCATGGAAACCTCCAGCCAGAGGTTAAGATGATTGACTATATGGAATAAGATGAGGGCCATGTGGGAGTGTTTTGGTTTTAATTTTGGTCATTTGTGTGGCATTGGAAAAAATGACTGGGTCCACGTGCGCTTGAACTCTGGTGTGATTCCCCTTAGAGACTGGGTTTTGGAACTGAACTCAGAGAAGCATTGCCATGAATTTTGTTGGGATTTTAAGAGGCCACGCATGAAAGTCGCTCTTGGAAACTGAGACCTAGGCCCCGGGTGGATTTCCACAGAGGCCTGGGAATCTCAGCAAGGATATCACATGATTTTATTCTTAAAGAAATGGCAGCCATAGTTGAGAGTCAAAACACACATGGACCTCACATTGTAGACCTCAATGGGCCTGGCCTAATGTGACCTTTTGTCCACTCTTTGGGAAGCCGTGCCTGTGAGAGTTCTCCAGAGATTTCATTGAAATGAGCTTCCTCACCATTTAATGTTTGCTGAATGAACTGAAACCCACAGTGCCTGCAACTTCATGCTTGAAAAATGGCTAGATAAATACCATGAAATTTTTGAAATTCCTATGACCAGGTGGCACTGGAGAAACATTGGATGTCCTGTTGCTGATCATGAGTATACCAGACAGTGTGTTGATTTACTGAGTTTCATGAAAATGGTGTAGAACAGAGATGCCAGAAATTTGGAGCCTGCTGAGTAGTGGGTCTAGAGCAGTGGTGGGGAGGTGTTTGATAAAACATCCGTGGTAGGGCCATGTGGATCTACCATTGGATTCCAAATGGCTTGTAACTGACATGGTGCAGCCAACAGACCCTTATATGTAAAGGCATCTTGTTATATGGAGAGTTTTCAGAGGAAAATTAAGAATCAGGTTGATATGGACAAGGGGGCAATGGGGCAAGCTGTGAGAGATAGGAGCCTAGTTGGTGCATTCTCTTGCAGACCCTGACCCACCACACGTGACAGAACTCCCTCCAGCACTGTGTCCCAGTTTAGCTCCTAGTATTTCGTGAAACAAATACCAAACTCACAGTGCAGCAGCAAAAACACCACAAAAAGTGGAAGAGGACCAAATGGCTCCACAGTCCACACGGGGAGACTCTTAGTCCCCAGTGGCCTCAGTATACCTACAAAGAGAGGATTCAGCACTGCTTCATCTTGTTCATTGGAAAATAAGAAACCATGTCCTCCAGGTCACATAGATGCAGACCCAGCTTTGATGGTCTCACTACAGAGGAAGCCAAATCTCCTGAAAACTACATATAGTTCAAGTGTGGAAGCTCAGAGGCAGTTTCTCAAAAAGTTTTTAGGCCAGCAGAGCTCCATGTTTGTGGAGTGTTTACCCTGTCCCTTAGTTTTGTAAACTCCTCTACCACCTCCAAGGTTGTGAACTCCTGAGCATTTACATTCCAGATATGTATTCACTGATTTTGTAACTCTTCTCCTCTAATAGTGTCTTACTTGGGGTGAAGGTAATGTCAAGGCATTGTTCTGGATGAGAGCGGGAGGATATTTGTGCAGCATATATTTACATACACATTGGATTCATTTTCCAATTTTCCATTGGAAATACTGAATCCCTGACACTAACCCATACCTAGTAGACTCAGACTATTCATCCTAATATAATGGAGAAAATTAATCCAACACATTAGAAATACAAGTACTTCAGAGGAGACATGTTGTATAGTTGGACTTGACATTTGCATTATATAAGGTAGGAGTTATAAATCTAGTCAAATTTTAATTGAAATATTCTCCATGTGTTTTTAAACTTAACAAATATGTGAATTCTTGTTTCCCTTTTCTGTAGCCTATTCACACATGTTTATTTATATGCATATATAGAATCCTACCAGGTATCACACGTACATTTTTGTGAGGTGGCTATCTTGGCAGATACAAATTGTGAGAAGAGTTCACTCCTCCTAAATGCTGTTGGAAATGAAAATTCAACCTGTAGGAGAGCGTCCTAGTAGAACAACTTTATACATTAACTCATGTTCAGTAAAATAAATATTTTTGCATTTGTGGATGATACATATTTACTGATGAATTTCGATTGGCATTTATATTGGTACTTTTTAATGTCTGTGAGGGTTGTGTGTGTGTGTGTGTGTGTGTGTGTGTATATATACATATAGATATAGATATACTCTCCAAATTTTTCAAAATATGAAAAATATGTGTCTAATATACACTCTCTAAATTCATTCATGTTCATGTATGTGGATTTATAATCCACTTTTCACAAGATTATAATCAGAAATATTCATCCACCTGAAATACATATTTGTTTCCTAGTACTGAAAACTAACTTCAGTGAATGGTGCATACAAATCCTAATTATTCTACAGTAACTGACCCAGTCTAACATCAATGCAAGTAGACTCCTATGGGACATGATATGTAAATTGTCATTCATTTGTATTCGACACTGGTACATTATTGTTTCTTCAGTTTTTGCACATCCCAGGATATACATTTCATCCACAAGTTCACAAATTAATAAGCATTTGTTTCAACTTTCACCACTTCTTGCTTCAGAACACATGTATTGTCAGGGTTTCTTCACCGGTCTTTTCATGAGACTTCTTTCCAAACACATTATTTTGAATTTCCATAATCATTTTGAAGCAAAACTCACACACTCTTCATGATAAACCAAAACACTAATATTTCCATTACATATATACCTGGTTGGAATGAATGATTGTATATCAGTATACGATTTCCTTTAATTTTTCAGATATCAGTTCAATTCATTATTTAAAGTTCAAAAAGTTATATTATTTATTCACAGTATGGTCTATTCATGCATTTTCTCTATGTTCCTAGAAACAGGGTACACCTCTTTGTACCCCCGATTCTCATTTTACATCTTCAATATATTGCTCCCAGAAATGGTGAAAGAAATACTCATGTCACCTCATTATCACAGTAATATTCTGGACAAAACATGGAAAGGTCACACTTATGATTGTACCAAAGCCTAAATGGAAAGTGAACATGGATTTCTAAAAACATCCATGTCCAGGTTGCCTAATGCTGTCAATTGTCAATCCTATTGGTGACTACATATTTGTTTTTTTCCTAATTTATATATTCAAACTCAACCATGTTGAAAATGTCTAATTCTATCACTCACTTTATACTTTGCCTGATTTCGTAATGTTTCTATTGATATCTGCTTTTCTACATATTTCCCCAGTTCAACATAGTGACTGACTCTTCATATGTGCTGACATTTACATTCACTCAACAACCGAAAGTCTATTGCTAAAGAACTTTTGGTCCAAATCCTATACTCACTCTTCTTCCTAAACCTACCGACTATCTTCCTAATCCTACTGAATATCCCTTTTTGACTGGATGTTCTCTTCTAAATTAAATCATCCAATGTACAAGGTCCTATGCCATTGTATATCGAATTATCTGAGGCATCTTTGCAGAACATAATTCAAAGCTAAGTATCCCAATCAAGGGCAAAACCCTTCTGGGCTTCAAATCATACCTAGATTTCTGTTTTCCTACTTATATTTCACCTCTATATTCTTGTAAATATTGCAGGTTCCCAATACCATTATTCATCACACAGAATCACTCGTAACCCAAATCAAACCTGTTTTTAACCCCAAGTATACACTGTTCCCTCAATCATTTTACAGAAGAGCAGGGACAGAGTGGTTCTTACAATACAGGAAAGTTGGGGACCTTCCATCTGATGAGAACCTCAAATGTCCATGCACAAATGATACCTGGAGAAGTTGTAGGCAGGTATGAAGCACCTGAGAGAGCAAAAGTCATCTTCCATGGCAAACAACCTGGTCAGGATGAAGGGATGTGTCTGAATCTGCCTCTCTCTCTTCTTATTGTACAGAAGATGGACCAAACCAGGGCTGAGTGGAGAGCTGTTCTCGGGTGCCAATGGTGATATACATTCTACCTTATGAAAGTGTCACAGGAAGTAGGGGCAATCTCCATCTTATGTTACCCTTGGAAGCAACTGTTAGGACAAAGTGGTTGCCAAGGCAGTGACCTCATTCAGTTCCAAAGAATGTGACATACCTCATTTCCTTGGTGATGGAACTCTCTGAACTTGGTATCCAAGAAGCCAGGCACCCAGAGGCAGTCCCAGTCCCAGTCCCAGTGGGCTCACTTGTTTGGATTTACCAAGGACAGTGTCAGTTTTCTTGGTACCTAATGATGTGAGGATGGCCAAATGCCAGGAGAGCTCTGAAGATGGACCTTTCCTGAGAAAACAGGTAGTGGCTAACCACTTTTTCCTGACATCTTCACAGAGTTGGTCAAGGAAACAAGATCTGAGAGAAGACAGGCCATTTCATGGGAACATAGTATGGCCCACCAGTCAGAGGACACTCCGGATAGTCACATACCTATTTGGGGGAAGGAGGTGCCTTTGTGGGAGTGGGTGTGGGTTTGTTGTTTTGTCTCATGTTCTGAGAATAGATAGGAAAGGCGGTTTGTTTGGTTTGGAGTGGACAGTATCTCGTAAGTCATTTGACACGGCGAGTGTTTCTGTTTCTGTGTATCCCACTGTGTCCGTTGTTGTAGACATTAGAAAAGAGAATGCATTAATGGATGTGTCCTGTCTAGTATAAATCTTCCCATAATTCATCCTGCCCAATATGTGAATGGACTGCAGCTTGTCTTATCGATGTGCAACACCTGCTATCTTTCTAAGTTGTTGTTTTCTTCCTGAATTCTGGCCACTGTCCAGAATAGGCTCATGGATTTGTGTCCAAAATATGTACCACCTCCAAGCTCTGTGACATGGCCATGTACTGGATAGCTGAAGAGAATGGCGAGCATCTCAGAAAACTCAGATATCAGTGTGACCAAGAAAGTCTCAGTGCAGAAACCCTGCTTTGGGCCTTTTGCTTACTTATTGTTGTGTTGCACTGAATGTCAGGAAGGT
The DNA here is from genome assembly GCF_048772815.1 of Callospermophilus lateralis. Classification (NCBI taxonomy): domain Eukaryota; kingdom Metazoa; phylum Chordata; class Mammalia; order Rodentia; family Sciuridae; genus Callospermophilus; species Callospermophilus lateralis. Next base: position 17,067 of record NW_027510791.1, read on the forward strand.
CTTTGCCTCAGGCCACCCCTTTGTGAAGCCTGAAGAAAACAGTTTTCAAATGGAAATGAATGGGCCTCACCTGTGGCTCTTTGCTTAATTGCTTTGGAAAGCGATGTGTCTTTATCAGCATCTTGGACCTGTGTGTGGCTGTGACTTAGATTCTCAGCACCTGATGGATCTTAAGAATGATCCCATGTGAGCTTCCAAAACCAAAATGGCAAAAAATATCATTCATTGTGGATGAAGTCTCTTGCCTTCCTCTGTTAGGTTCCTGCACTCCATCAAATGAGAATAGGGATTCTTTGGGTCAAATGAGTTCTTCAAAGCCCTGCAGATGTGCTTGTGTTTTCGCATGACTCTAAATCACCTAAAGAATCCATACCTAAAATCAGTAGGCCTCAAATTGGAGAAACACAGAAGTATTAACGGCAGGCTTATTTGTTCACTCCTGGTTCACAGAAATGGTGTCCAGGCTACCCTGATTTTAGGCAAACGAGGGGCAAACGAGCTGATTTTGGACACTGTCTTGGGCTGCGCCCCTCATGGAAACCTCCAGCCAGAGGTTAAGATGATTGACTATATGGAATAAGATGAGGGCCATGTGGGAGTGTTTTGGTTTTAATTTTGGTCATTTGTGTGGCATTGGAAAAAATGACTGGGTCCACGTGGGCTTGAACTCTGGTGTGATTCCCCTTAGAGACTGGGTTTTGGAACTGAACTCAGAGAAGCATTGCCATGAATTTTGTTGGGATTTTAAGAGGCCACGCATGAAAGTCGCTCTTGGAAACTGAGACCTAGGCCCCGGGTGGATTTCCACAGAGGCCTGGGAATCTCAGCAAGGATATCACATGATTTTATTCTTAAAGAAATGGCAGCCATAGTTGAGAGTCAAAACACACATGGACCTCACATTGTAGACCTCAATGGGCCTGGCCTAATGTGACCTTTTGTCCACTCTTTGGGAAGCCGTGCCTGTGAGAGTTCTCCAGAGATTTCATTGAAATGAGCTTCCTCACCATTTAATGTTTGCTGAATGAACTGAAACCCACAGTGCCTCCAACTTCATGCTTGAAAAGTGGCTAGATAAATACCATGAAATTTTTGAAATTCCTATGACCAGGTGGCACTGGAGAAACATTGGATGTCCTGTTGCTCATCATGAGTATACCAGACAGTGCCTTGATTTACTGAGTTTCATGAAAATGGTGTAGAACAGAGATGCCAGTAAGTTGGAGCCTGCTGAGTAGTGGGTCTAGAGCAGTGGTGGGGAGGTGTTTGATAAAACATCCGTGGTAGGGCCATGTGGATCTACCATTGGATTCCAAATGGCTTGTAACTGACATGGTGCAGCCAGCAGACCCTTATATGTAAAGGCATGTTGTTATATGGAGAGTTTTCAGAGGAAAATTAGGAATCAGGTTGATATGGACAAGGGGGCAATGGGGCAAGCTGTGAGAGATAGGAGCCTAGTTGGTGCATTCTCTTGCAGACCCTGACCCACCACACGTGACAGAACTCCCTCCAGCACTGTGTCCCAGTTTAGCTCCTAGTATTTCGTGAAACAAATACCAAACTCACAGTGCAGCAGCAAAAACACCACAAACAGTGGAGGAGGACCAAATGGCATCACAGTCCACACGGGGAGACACTTAGTCCCCAGTGGCCTCAGTTTACCTACAAAGAGAGGATTCAGCACTGCTTCATCTTGTTCATTGGAAAATAAGAAACCATGTCCTCCAGGTCACATAGATGCAGACCCAGCATTGATGTTCTCACTATAGAGGAAGCCAAATCTCCTGAAAACAACATATATTTCAAGTGTGGAAGCTCAGAGGCAGTCTCAAAAAGTTTTTAGGCCAGCAGAGCTCCATGTTTGTGGAGTGTTTACCCTGTCCCTTAGTTTTGGAAACTCCTCTACCAGCTCCAAGGTTGTGAACTCCTGAGCATTTTCCATTCCAGATATGTATTCACTGATTTTGTAACTCTTCTCCTCTAATTGTGTCTTACTTGGGGTGAAGGTAATGTCAAGGCATTGTTCTGGATGAGAGCGGGAGGATATTTGTGCAGCATATTTTTACATACACATTGGATTCATTTTCCAAATTTCCATTCGAAGTACTGAATCCCTGACACTAACCCATACCTAGTAGACTCAGACTATTCATCCTAATATAATGGAGAAAATTGACCCAACACATTAGAAATACAAGTACTTCAGAGGAGACATGTTGTATAGTTGGACTTGACATTTGCATTATATTAGGTAGGAGTTATAAATCTAGTCAAATTTTAATTGAAATATTCTCCATGTGCTTTTAAGCTTAACAAATATGTGAATTCTTATTTCCCTTTTCTGTAGCCTATTCACACATGTATATTTATATGCATATATAGAATCCTACCAGGTATCACACGTACATTTTTGTGAGGTGGCTGTCTTGGCAGATACAAATTGTGAGAAGTGTTCACTCCTCCTTAATGCTGTTGGAAATGAAAATTCAACCTATAGGAGAGCGTCCTAGTAGAACAACATTATACATTAACTCATGTTCAGTAAAATAAATATTTTTGCATTTGTGGATGATATATATTTACTGATGAATTTCGATTGGCATTTATATTGGTACTTTTTAATGTCTGTGAGTGTTGTGTGTGTGTGTGTGTGTGTGTGTGTGTGTGTGTATATAGATGTAGATATAGATATAGATATACTCTCCAAATTTTTCAAAATATGAAATATATGTGTCTAATATACACTCTCTAAATTCATTCATGTTCATGTATGTGGATTTATAATCCACTTTTCACAAGATTATAATCAGAAATATTCATCCACCTGAAATACATATTTGTTTCTTAGTACTGAAAACTAACTTCAGTGAATGGTGCATACAAATCCTAATTATTCTACAGTAACTGACGCAGTCTAACATCAATGCAAGTAGAATCCTATGGGACATGATATGTAATTTGTCATTCATTTGTATTCGACACTGGTACATTATTATTTCTTCAGTTTTTGCACATCATAAGATATACATTTGCCAAGGCAGTGACCTCATTCAGTTACAAAGAATGTGACATACCTCATTTCCTTGGTGATGGAACTCTCTGAACTTTGTATTTAAGGAGCCAGGCACCCAGAGGCAGTTTCAGTCCCAGTCCCAGTGGGCTCACTTGTTTGGATTTAGCAAGGATAGAGTCAGTCATTCTTGGTACCTACTGAAGTGAGGATTACCAAATGCCTGGAGAGCTCTGAAGAGGGAACTTTCCTGAGAAAGCAGGTAGTAGCTCTCCATTTTTTCCTTACTACTTTACAGAGTTCGCCAAGGAAAACAGATCTGAGAGAGGACAGGCCATTTCGGAAGAACAGAGTATGGCCACCAGTCAGAGGACACTCTGGTTAGTCACAGAGCTACTTGGGGAAGGAGGTGCCTTTTTGGGAGTGGGTGTGGGTTTGTGGTTTGTCTCATGTTCTGAAAATAGGTAGGAATGGCGGTTTGTTTGTTTTGGAGTGAACTGTTTCCGGTAAGTCGTTTGAAGAGGTGAGTGTTTCCATGTCTGTGTATCCCACTGTGCCTGTGGTAGTAGACATGAGAAAAGAGAATGCAGCAATGGATGTGTCATGTCTAGTATAAAGCTTCCAGCATTCATCCTGCCCAATTTATGAATGGAGTGTGGCTTGCCTTATGCACGGGCAACACCTAATACCTTCCTAAGTCCCTGTTTTTTTCCTGAATTCTGGCCACTCTCTAGAATAGGCTCATGGTTATGTGTCCAAGATACGTACCAAATCCAAGGTCTTTGACATGTCCATGTACTGGATACCTGAATGGAATGGCCCGCATCTCAGAAAACTCAGATATCAGTGTGACCAGGAAAGTCTCAGTGGAGATACCCTGCTTTGGGCCTTTTGCTTACCTATTGTTCTGTTGCCCTGAATATCAGAAAGGTCTATGTCTCATGCAACCCCTTTGTTAAGCCTGAAGAAAACAGTTTTCAAATGGAAATGAATGTGCATCACCTCTGGCTCTTTGCTTAATTTCATTGGAAAAGGATGTGTCTGATTCAGGCCCTTTGCCCTGTTTTAGGCTGTGACTTAGATTCTCAGCACCTGATGGATGTAAAGAAAGATCCCATATGTGCATCTAAACCAAAATGGAAAAACGTTCAATCAATGTGCATGAATTATATTGCCTTCCTTTGTTAGGTTTCTGAAATCCATCATGTCAGAATAGGGATCCTTTGGGTGAAATGAGTTCTTTAAATCTCTGCAGAGGTGCTTGGCTTTTCTCATGACTCCAATTCACAAAAAGAATCTAGACCCCACAGTCAGAGAGCCTCAAATTGGAGAAGCGAAGCAGTATTAAGGGCAGGCCTATTTGATCACTCCTGGTTCACAGGAAGGGTGTCCAAGCCACCCTGTCATTCGGCAAATGAGGGGCAAGGGAGCTTATTTTGGACACTGTCTTGGGATGTGCCTCTCATGAAAACCTCCATCCAGATGTTATGATGAGTATCTTTATGGTAGAAGATGAGGGCCATGTAGGAGTGTTTTGGTTATAATTGTGGTCATTTGTGTGGCAGTTGGAAGAGATGACTGGGTCCACCTGGGCATGAATTCTGCTGTGATTCCCTTTAGAGACTGAGTTCTGGAATTGAACTCAGAGAAGTATTGACATGAATTGTGTGGGGATTTTAGGAGGCCAGGAATGAGAGTTGCCATTGGAACCTGGGATCAAGGCCCAGAGTGGCTTTCCACAGAACACTGGGAATCACAGCCAGGATATTACATGATTTTATTCTGAAAGACTTGGCAGGCATAATTGAGATTCAAAACACACTTGGACCTCGCTTTGTAGACCTCAATGGGCCTGGCTTCATGTGACTTTTTGGCCACTCTTTGGGTAGACTTGCCTGTGAGAGTGCTCCAGAGATTTCCCTGAAATTAGCTTCCTCACCATTTAATGGTTCCTGAATGAATTGAAACCAACATTGCCTCCAAATGCATCTGTGAAAAAATGCTAGATAATTACCATGAAATTTTAGAAATTCCGATGACCAGCTGGCACTGGAGGACCTTTGATGTCCTGTTGATGATCATGAGTATACCAGACAGGGCCTTGATTGACTGGGTTTCATGAAAATGGTGTAGAACAGAGATGCCAGTAAGTTGGGGCCTGGTAAGTAGTGGGCCTAGAGCTGTGTTATGCAAATGTGTGATAAAACATCTGTGGTGGGGCCATGTGGATCTTCCATTGGCTTCCAAATGGCTGTGACTGACATGGTGCAACCATCACACCCATATATGTAAAGGCATATTTTTATATGGAGAGGTTTCAGAGCAATGTTCAGTATCATGTTGCTATTGTCAAGGGGGCAAGCTACTTGAGATAGAACCCTGGTTGGTGCATTCTCCTGGAGACCCTGCCAACCACACCTGACAGAACTCCCTTCAGCACTGTGTCCCATTTGAACTCTTTGTATTTCATGAAGCAAATACCAAACTCCCAGTGCAGCAGCAAGAAACACCACGAAAATTGGAGGATGACCATTGGTTTCACAGTCCACACGGGAAGACCCTTAGCCCTCAGTGGCCAAAGTTTACCTACAAAAAGAGAATTCATCACTGCTGCCTCATTGTTATTTGAAAATAAGTAACCATTTCCTCCAGGTCACATAGATGCAGATCCAGCTTTGATGGTTTCACTACAAATAAAGCTAAAGCTCCTGACAACAACATATATTTCAAGTGCCCAACCTCAGAGGCAGATTCTCAAAAAGTCTTTTGGCCAGCAGAGCTCCATGTTTGTGGAGTGTTTACCCTGTCTCTTACTTTTGGAAACTCCTCTACCACCTCCAAAGATGTGAAATCTGGAGCATTTTCCATTCTAGATATGTATTCACAGATTTTCTAACTCTTCTCCTCTAATTGTGTCTTACTTGGGGCGAAGGTAATGTCAAGGCATTGTTCTGGAGGAGAGTGGGAAGATTTTTCCGTAGCATATATTTGCATACACATTGGATTCAGTGTCCTATTTTCAATTCAAAATACTGAATACCTGACTCTAACCCATACCCTACCAGACTCTGACTACTAATCCTAATATGATGGAGAAAAATAACCCATAAAGAATAGAAATACAAGCAGTTCAGAGTAGGCATGGTGTATAGATGGACTTGCCTTTTGCATGATACAGAGTTGGAGTTATAAATCTAGTCAATTGTTTGTTGAAATAGTTGTCCTAGTATTTTTAAGGTTAACAAATATGTGAATTCCTGTCTCCCTTTCTCTGTATTCTTATATGCACATATAGATTCCTATCTGGTACCACACGTACATTCTTGTGAGGTGGCTGACTTGGCAGATACAAATTGTTAGAAGAGATCACTCCTACTAAACCCTGTTGGAACTGAATATTCAACCTATGGGTGAGCTTGCTAGTTGAACAGCATTATACATAAATCCATGTTCAGTAAAATGAATATTTTTAGATCTGTGGATGGTATATATTTTATAATGAATTTTGATTGACATATATATTGCTACTTTTTTGTCTGTGTGTGTGTTTTATGTATATGTATATATATGTGTATATATATATATATATATATATATATATATACACTCTCCAATTTTTCAAAATATGAAATATATGTGTCTTATATTCACTCCCTAATTTTATTCATGTTCATGTATGTGGATTTATAATCAACTATTCACAAGATTATTCTCAGAAATATTCATCCACCTGAAATTTGCCCAATGCTCTCAAATGTCAATCCTATTTGTGACTACATATTTGTTTCTTCCTAAGATTATATATTTAAACTCAACCCTGTTCAAAATGTCTAATCCTATCACTCACTTTATACTCTGCCTGATTTTGTAATGTCTATATTGATATATGCTTTCCTACATATTTTCCCCAGTTCATCATTGTGACTGACTCTTCACCTGTGCTGACATTTACATTCACTCTCTAATCGAAATCCTATTGCTAAGAAACTTTTGTTCCAAATCTTATACTCACCCTTCTTCCTAAACTTATTGACTATCTTCCTAATGCTACAGACTATCCCTTTTTGACTGGATGTTCTCTTCTACATTTAATCATCCAAGTAAATGTGGTGCGAGCTTCAGAGGAGGAGACTACCAACAGACTATCTCATGCAACATCAAAGGGTTTATTGGGTGTCCAGCATGCTGGGGTTCAGAGCTCACCTGAATAGAGCAGATAGCCCTGAGAATAGCTGAAGTAGAGCTTATATACTTTCCCTGGAGAGGGAAGGGAGGGAATTGTATTGATGGGTCAGGGCGAGTGGGCGGTTTGCATGCAACTGGGAGAGGGAGTACATTCTGCAATTTGGCAGCTGGGGATAGAACATTCTGGGAACAAGATTTGCAAACATTTCTCAAGATTTCAACAGTGTTCTGTTAAGCATTCAGAAAAACAAGATGTGACAAGTACCTATTTTATTAATATTTCATTCCCCACTTCTTCTTCTGGCTAATTTTAATCATAAAAATGATCATTGGAGGGTGTCACATTCAATGTCTGCTAATGGGGTATTACCATACGTTTAACTCGTCCAATTTGAGCCTGGAGAAAAGACATTACACGGTTGAGCAAACAGGGTTTTATAGTTAGCAATAATATGAGGATTATTATTGGACCGGCCAGGGTTGATAAAAAAGTAGTTAACCAGGGGGACTCTGTGAACCAAGACTCAAGCCACCCTTTTTGGGCCTCTCTCACTTGTTGATGCTCTTCAAGGTGTCTTTTAAATTTACTCATAGATTTTATTACAACTCCAGTATAGTCAGCATAAAAACAACATTCTTCCATCAATGCAGCACAAAGGCCCCCTTCTCTAATGAAGAGGAGGTCCAACCCTCAATTGTTCTGTAAAACAACTTCAGAGAGAGAGGTTAAAGTTTCATGCAAAGCCCTGAAGGAGGTTTCTAATATCTTACTTTTGCTCTATTGCTGCTTCTAATTGGGTCATCTTTTGTGTCCCATGGACAATGCCACTGGTTCCTCTGCCCACCCGTGCAGCAACTCCTATTCCTAATAGGATGGCTAAAGTGAGGGACATATGTTCCCAGTGGAACCGGTTGAATGCCCCCCCTATTTGATCCTCAAATGAACCTGCGTCATGATAGAGCACTCTGGGAAACATCTGCACCATTACACAATTTATCACATATCTTGATCATTTCATGAAAACATAAACGATGTTTAAGTATATAGAATTATGCTGTTGTAGGCACTGACAAAGCAAGGCACCTAAGATAGCACTCAAGAGAGGGAAACAGTCCTATTTGGTTGCAACCAGATTCAGAGGGCATTGCTTCTATTGTAATCAATTAATCCCCTGAAACTCAAGTTTAGGTAGTTTCAGAAATTTGTACCCAACATATAAGGGATGGGGCTCAGAAGTTCACAGTCTTCAGAAGTTTAAAAAAGCAGTATTTGTTTCTGTTTTTCCTTCTGTTCTGGGCAAGTTAACTTTTCAAGGTCACCTGGGAGGAGGAGAGCTTTTTCTTCCCTTTCTTATTTTCCCCCTGCCAGCTGTTACCATGGAGCCCGGTTGGTAATTTCTTTATCTTAGAAATGTAGCCATCTCTGTGAAGCCCCAGCTGAAGGCCAGAGGACTTGTTCACATATTTTGTGAAAAACTAGTTAGGGGTTGTCTAGCTTAGAAGTACTGAGATTTTTAGCCAGTGGCCAAGTAGAACAGGGCAATACAAAAGAGAATGTTTATCTACATTAAAGTCTTTATTGGGACTGTTTGGCTGAAAGTTGAAAACTCAGCCATGGTGAAGACTTCTGAAGAAGGTCATTTAAGACTTTTCTGTGGACCTGGTACAGAGGGGGAAAGACGGGGAAGTTGGGGCTGAGAGCACCTCCGAGGATCTGAGAATGAGGGAAAAGAGAGATGTAAAAGAATAATGCGAAAGTGTATTGGGAATTTCCTAGCAGAAAACTTGAGCAGTAGATCAGGTAGAGCAGAGTGAAAGACGGGAGTGAGGATCCCAAAATCCTGTGAGGGACTTTAAATTTTAGTAACCTGTTTTCAGTGATGACAAAGCAACTTTAAAGGCCAATTATATTACATCTTGGATAAGGGTCTCAGGGCTCTCCTCAGCTCGTTTGAGCATTGGGTTAGCTGGTAAGAGGACCTGGTGGGACCCGGTGAGGGCACTGACAGGAGATGAGAGGAATGAGTCGGTGGAGCGGTACCTATGTACCTGCTACCTCAGCAAGGGGGCGATGGTCAGAGAACTGGTGGAGCTTTGGGTTTCTGATCTAGTTATTGGAGGGGAGAAATCAAGTTGCTGAGATGGGAGTGACATCAGAGGGTCTGGAGCAGAAGGCTGAGGATAATGATCTATTGGAGAAGCATAGTTCAGGATGTGAGTGAAGGAGGGAAAAGGCTTCCACATAGGGGAATTTCCTTTCACTCTTTTGAGCACTTGCAGAAGTCAAAAAGGTCACGCAAAATTTGAGGATCTAGAGACCCCTCTGGGTGCCATAGTTTTTGGTTGTCTAATTGGTAATGTGGCCAATGCTGTGTACTGAATTTGATGAAGAATTGGGGTTCCATCAGGCAGCCCCTGTATGCACACATTCCCATGACATACAGAAAAAGTCGGCTTTTCCCCCACACAGCCAGTACTCTTTGTGGCTTTGATAGTCTGCCAGGCAAACTTGGTAATCTAGACTAGCCAACCTGCATCTGGCTCGCGTGTCCCTACATCCATAATGTTTGTTTCCATTATCTATGGTACAGAAGGGATTTAATGGTATTTTAGTGGGATCCTCTTCATCAGTGATATCACAATAGGAAATACCTATAGCCAGCTAACAAATGTCTGGGTGGAGAGATGGCCACCTGGTCCCTAAGGGGGCTGTATGCGAGATAGACTATACTTCTTTTCCAGTAGGATTTGTGATCAGCCATCACTGCTTAATGGGCTGATGAGGGTTAGGACTACTTGTAGCCAAGGGGAGAGTATATAACCTTATTCACATTGCGAATACACAATTTGAAACTGTTACCAGTCTTTTTCAGTTTCCAGAAAGATTCTGTACAGGGAGCAGGCTTGAGATGAGAGGTATGGATCCTGGAAGTGATTCTGTTTACGTTTACCACTGTAGGTGTTATAATAGCACCTGGTATGGTCCTTTTCAGCGGGGTACCAGGGATGACACCTGATATCATCTTACATAGATGAAATCTCTTACTTGATATGGATGTGGAATCCCCTGGTTCCCAGTTGGGTAGGCAGTGGCCAGCTGTTTTCACAGGTATTACTGAGTTCTTTCAAGATCTTTAAGTCTGTCAAGCAAGGGGGTGTGGAAAGGATCTTTAGGTCTTACAGTTGGGCTTAGGTCCCCGACTGGAGGAGGGCCACCATAAAGAATTTCACACGTGGTAAGGTTACTCAAAGAAACAAAGGGATTTTTTCTTGCATGAAACATTGCATAAGGCAGGAGCATAGTCCAATCCTATGCTGGTCTCTAAGCTTAATTTCGTTAAGGTCTCTTTAATGGTTCTATTCATTCTTTCTACTTGTCTTGAACTCTGTGGTCTATAAGCACAATTTAACTTCCAATTAATCCCCAGGTTCCTGGCTAACCCCTGACTTACCTAGGCCATGAACATCGGTCCATTGTCAGATCCTATTACCGGCTTAGCTTCCTCCAATGGTAGAGAGGCTTAGTCAGCAGCAGCGGAATCACTTAGAGTGTGTTGTGTGTTAGGGGACGAGGGCAGGGGATAAGGAGGGGGAGAAGAGTCCAGTAGAGTCAAATCTGTGACTCAGGGAGAACAGAGGGTGGAGGAGGAGGAGGTTGAGAGGGTTTGAGAGATCATGGGGGAAGGAGTAGGAGCAGAGGTAGGGGCAAGGAAAGGCTTCACCCATGGAGGAGGAGATTTGCAGAGGTCCTGCCAAGTTAAGATATATGGCTGTTGATCCGGATGGCTATGTGGCGCTGGCTGAAAGACAATACCTCTGACTTTTTAAATTAGTGGGAAGTAGAAAGATCCTTCTAGGGGCCATACGACTCCAAAGATGGGCCATTCTGAGGCACAGAGATTCTGCCAGGTCCAGCGTTTTACTAAAAAAAGAAAGATTCTGAGCCCTTAAGCGGACTTTGGTCCAGTGATCAAGGGTCAGGGACAGAGGCATTGACGTGCTCTGTTCCATAATGAAAGTTCCACAAACAGTAAAAGCAAGGACACACGACACAGATAAGACAAGACCATAAAGACAGGCAATGAACGTCCAACACTGAGACCAGGAATGAGTAGCCGGCAAAACCCAATGGTATGGCAATAACGAATCTAAAAGAAAATATCACTGAGTCGAGAAGACTATTGTTCCTTGATTTCCCGAGTTCTCTGCGGGGTCCTCCAGAGAGGTGCCCTTTGTCTCTGTGACACGTCTCTCAGCCACCGTCGGAGAGAGCCCAGGCTCTTCATCGCCAGCAATTTTGCCAAGCCCTAACAAGAAACCTGAAACCAGAAAGAGGCGCCTTACTTGCTCCGAGAGGAGCCCGTTGGGGTCTCTCGTCCGCCACTGCTGGAACTCGGTGGAACCTCAATATGTAAAGGTCAGGCGAGTGTCAGAGGAAGATACTATCAAGAGACTGTCTCATGCAACAGCAAAGGGTTTATTTGTGGTCCAGCATGCTGGAGCTCAGAGCTAAATTAAATAGAGCAGAGACCTCTGAGAACAGCTTAAGCAGAGCTTATATACTTTCCTTGGAGAGGGAAGAGAGGGAAGTTTAGTGATGGGTAAGGGCGAGTGGGCGGTTTGCATGACACCGAGTGAGGGAGTACATTCTGCAGTTCGGCTGTTGGGAACAGTACATTCTAGAACAAGATTAGCAAACATTTCTCAAGATTTCAAAAGTGTTTTGTTAAGCATACAGAAAAACAGGAAGTGACAAGTACCTATTTTATTAATTTTATTAATCTCTCACTACCGACTATGCCTTTTTGACTTGATGTTCCTTCTACATTAATTCATGCAACGTACAAGGTGCTATGCCATTGTATATCGATTTATCTGAGACAACTCTGCAGAACGTAATTCAACACCACGTATCCCTATCAAGGGCCCAATGCCCTTCTGGGCTTCAAATCAGACTTAGATTTCTTTTTTCATACATATATTTCACCTATATATTCTTCTACACATAGCAAGTTCTCAATACGATCATTCATCCAGCAAAATGATTTCTAACCCAAATCGATCATGTTTTTAACCATAACCAGACACTGTTCCCTCAATCTAACTTTACAGAAGAGCAGGGAAGGAGTTGATATTACAATACAGAAAAACTTCCACCTGCTGAGAACCTCAAAGGTCCATGCAGAAATGATCCCTGTAGAAGATGTAGGAAGCAATAAAGGACCTGAGAGACCAAAAGTCATCTTCCATGGCAAACAACCCGGTCAGGATAAAAGGTTGTGTCTGAATCAGATTTTTTTTAATGTAGAGATCATGGACCAAACCAGGCCTGTGTGGAGATCTATTCCTGGGTGCCTTTGGTTGATATACCATTCTAACTTGTGAAAATGTCACAGGAAGTAGGGGCAGCCTCAATCTCTTGGGACCCTTGGAAGCAACAGTTAGGACAAAGTGGCTGCCAAGACAGTGCCCTCATTCAGTTCAGGAAGGAAGTGACCTCACCTCACTTTCTTGGTGATGGAACTCTCTGAACGTGGGATCCAGGAAGCCAGGCACACAGAGCCAATCCAAGTCCCAGTCCCAGTGGTCTCACTTGTTTGGATTTACCAAGGACAGGGTCAGTATTTTTTGGTACCTACAGATGTGATGAAGGCCAAATGCCAGGAAAGCTCGGATGCAGGGTTTTTCATGAGAAAGCAGGTAGTTGCTCACCGTTGGCTCCTAAGAAGTTCACAGAGTTGGCCAAGGAGACAAGATCTGAGACAGGAAAGGCCATTTTGGGGGAACATATTATGGCCCACAAGTCAGAGGACACTCTGGATATTCACAGACCTACTTAGGGGAAGGAGGTGCCTTTGTGGGTGTGGTTGTGGGTTTGTGGTTTTGTCTCATTTTCTGAGAATAGGTAGGACAGTCGGTTTGTTTCATTTGAAGTGGTCTGTTTCTAGTAAGTCTTTTCACAGGGCGAGTGTTTCTATGTCTGTGTATTCTACTGTTTCCGTGGTTGTAGACATTAGAAAAGAGAATTCATCAATGGATGTGTCGTGTCTAGTAGAAAGCTTCTCAGCATTCATATTGCCCCGTTTATGAATGGACTGTAGCTTGCCTTATCGATGAGCAACACCTGCTACCTTCCTAAGTTTCTATTTTCGTCCTGAATTCCGGCCAATCTCAAGAATAGGCCCATGGTTTTGTGTCCAAGATATGTCCCACCTCCAAGCTCTGTGACATGTCCATGTACTGGATAGCTGTAGGTGATGGCGAGCATCTCAGAAAACTCAGATATCAGTGTGACGAGGAAAGTCTCAGAGGAGAAATCCTGCTTTGGGCCTTTTGCTTACCTATTGTTCTGTTGCCCTGAATGTCAGGAAGGTCTTTGCCTCAGGCCACCCCTTTGTGAAGCCTGAAGAAAACAGTTTTCAAATGGAAATGAATGGGCATACCTGTGGCACTTTCCTTAATTGCTTTGGAAAGGGATGTGTCTGAATCAGGCCCTTGGCCCTGTGTGTGGCTGTGGCTTAGATTCTCAGCACCTGATGGATCTAAAGAAAGTTACCATGTGTGCATCCAAAAGAAAATTCGCCAAAAGAACAATTATTGGGATGAAGTCTCTCGACTT
>NW_027510792.1:0-30870 GCF_048772815.1 Callospermophilus lateralis
GTTTCACTCTATTTCCTCTTATATAGATAGATGTGTTTGGAACTCTAATACAAACACGGTTTGTGCTAGCTTTTTGAAACTTGGCAAAATATAGTAGTTCTAAGTTCTCTCTTTGTGGTTTGTTTCTTCTTGAATTACCCCAAGCAGAGACTGCCGAAGGACACTTTCAATTCAAAGGTGTGCCCAGCTTCCAAAAAACTACTGGTTTTCTGAAATCTCGGCAAATTTTTTCCCCCAATCTTGATGATTCTCTGTGGTAATGATCAGTTCACTAAGTCCACTTGGCTGCCCAATTTTCACTCTTCTTGCTTGAAGCGTTCGTTTCCAGTAACACTTAGAGTTTTTAGGTTTCACTCTGTTTTCTCCTATATAGATAGATGTGTTTGGAAATCTAAATGAAACACGGTTTGTGCTCGCTTTTTGAAACTTCACCAAATAAAGTAGTTCTAAGTTCCGTCTCTATGGTTTGTTTCCTCTTGAAGTAGCCACAAGCAGAGACTGCGGAAGACACTTTCATTGGAAAGGTGCGGCATGCTTCCAAAAAAGTACTGGTTTTCTCAATAGTCGGCAAATATTTCTTCATCCAATCTTGATGATTCTGTGTGGTAATGATCAGTTCACTAAGTCCACCTAGCTGCCCAATTTTCACTCTTCTTGCTTGAAGCGTTCGTTTCCAGTAACACGTAGAATTTTTAGGTTTCACTCTATTTCCTCCTATGTAGATAGATGTGTTTGGAACTCTAATACAAACACGGTTTGTGCTAGCTTTTTGAAACTTGGCAAAATATAGTAGTTCTAAGTTCTCTCTTTGTGGTTTGTTTCTTCTTGAATTACCCCAAGCAGAGACTGCCGAAGGACACTTTCAATTCAAAGGTGTGCCCAGCTTCCAAAAAACTACTGGTTTTCTGAAATCTCGGCAAATTTTTTCCCCCAATCTTGATGATTCTCTGTGGTAATGATCAGTTCACTAAGTCCACTTGGCTGCCCAATTTTCACTCTTCTTGCTTGAAGCGTTCGTTTCCAGTAACACTTAGAGTTTTTAGGTTTCACTCTGTTTTCTCCTATATAGATAGATGTGTTTGGAAATCTAAATGAAACACGGTTTGTGCTCGCTTTTTGAAACTTCACCAAATAAAGTAGTTCTAAGTTCCGTCTCTATGGTTTGTTTCCTCTTGAAGTAGCCACAAGCAGAGACTGCGGAAGACACTTTCATTGGAAAGGTGCGGCATGCTTCCAAAAAAGTACTGGTTTTCTCAATAGTCGGCAAATATTTCTTCATCCAATCTTGATGATTCTGTGTGGTAATGATCAGTTCACTAAGTCCACCTAGCTGCCCAATTTTCACTCTTCTTGCTTGAAGCGTTCGTTTCCAGTAACACGTAGAATTTTTAGGTTTCACTCTATTTCCTCCTATGTAGATAGATGTGTTTGGAACTCTAATACAAACACGGTTTGTGCTAGCTTTTTGAAACTTGGCAAAATATAGTAGTTCTAAGTTCTCTCTTTGTGGTTTGTTTCTTCTTGAATTACCCCAAGCAGAGACTGCCGAAGGACACTTTCAATTCAAAGGTGTGCCCAGCTTCCAAAAAACTACTGGTTTTCTGAAATCTCGGCAAATTTTTTTCCCCCAATCTTGATGATTCTCTGTGGTAATGATCAGTTCACTAAGTCCACTTAGCTGCCCAATTTTCACTCTTCTTGCTTGAAGCGTTCGTTTCCAGTAACACGTAGAATTTTTAGGTTTCACTCTATTTCCTCCTATGTAGATAGATGTGTTTGGAACTCTAATACAAACATGGTTTGTGCTAGCCTTTTGAAACTTGACAAAATATAGTAGTTCTAAGTTCTGTCTTTGTGGTTTTATTCCTCTTGAATTACCTTAAGCAGAGACTGCCGCAAGACACTTTCATTTCAAAGGTGTGCCAAGCTTCCAAAAAACTACTGGTTTTCTGAAATCTCGGCAAATTTTTTTTCCCCCAATCTTGATGATTCTCTGTGGTAATGATCAGTTCAATAAGTCCACTTAGCTGCCCAATTTTCATTCTTATTGCTTGAAGCGTTCGTTTCCAGTAACACTTTGAATTTTTAGGTTTCACTCTCCTTCTATATAGATAGATGTGTTTGGAACTCTAAATCAAACACGGTTTGTGATAGCTTTTTGAAACTTCACACAATAATGTAGTTCTAAGTTCTGTCTCTATGGTTTGTTTCCTCTTGAAGTAGCCAGAAGCTGAGACTGTGTAAAACACTTTCATTGGAAAGGTGTGCCAAGCTTCCAAAAAACTACTGGTTTTCTGAATAGTCGGCAAATATTTTTTCATCCGATCTTGATGATTCTCTGTGGTAAAGATCAGTTCACTAAGTCCACTTCGCTGCCTAATTTTCACTCTTCTTGCTTGAATCATTCGTTTCCAGTAACACTTAGAATTTTTAGGTTTCACTCTATTTCCTCCTATATAGATAGATGATTTTGGATGTCTAAATCAACACGGTTTGTGCTAGCTCCTGGAAATTTGACAAAATAAAGTAGTTCTAAGTTCTATCTCTATTTTTTGTTTCGTCTTGAAGTACCCCAACAGAGACTGCCGAAGGACGCTTTCATTTCAAAGGTGTGCGAAGCTTTTAAAAAACTACTGTTTTTTTGAAATCTCGGCAAATATTATTTCACCCAATCTAGATGATTCTCTGTGGTAATGATCAGTTCACTAAGTCCACTTGGCTGCCCAATTTTCACTCTTCTTGCTTGAAGCGTTCGTTTCCAGTAACACGTAGAATTTTTAGGTTTCACTCTATTTCCTCCTATGTAGATAGATGTGTTTGGACTCTAATACAAACATGGTTTGTGCTAGCCTTTTGAAACTTGACAAAATATAGTAGTTCTAAGTTCTGTCTTTGTGGTTTTATTCCTCTTGAATTACCTTAAGCAGAGACTGCCGCAAGACACTTTCATTTCAAAGGTGTGCCAAGCTTCCAAAAAACTACTGGTTTTCTGAAATCTCGGCAAATTTTTTTTCCCCCAATCTTGATGATTCTCTGTGGTAATGATCAGTTCAATAAGTCCACTTAGCTGCCCAATTTTCATTCTTATTGCTTGAAGCGTTCGTTTCCAGTTACACTTTGAATTTTTAGGTTTCACTCTCCTTCTATATAGATAGATGTGTTTGGAACTCTAAATCAAACACGGTTTGTGATAGCTTTTTGAAACTTCACACAATAATGTAGTTCTAAGTTCTGTCTCTATGGTTTGTTTCCTCTTGAAGTAGCCAGAAGCTGAGACTGCGTAAAACACTTTCATTGGAAAGGTGTGCCAAGCTTCCAAAAAACTACTGGTTTTCTGAATAGTCGGCAAATATTTTTTCATCCGATCTTGATGATTCTCTGTGGTAAAGATCAGTTCACTAAGTCCACTTCGCTGCCTAATTTTCACTCTTCTTGCTTGAATCATTCGTTTCCAGTAACACTTAGAATTTTTAGGTTTCACTCTATTTCCTCCTATATAGATAGATGATTTTGGATGTCTAAATCAAACACGGTTTGTGCTAGCTCCTGGAAATTTGACAAAATAAAGTAGTTCTAAGTTCTATCTCTATTTTTTGTTTCGTCTTGAAGTACCCCAACAGAGACTGCCGAAGGACGCTTTCATTTCAAAGGTGTGCGAAGCTTTTAAAAAACTACTGTTTTTTTGAAATCTCGGCAAATATTATTTCACCCAATCTAGATGATTCTCTGTGGTAATGATCAGTTCACTAAGTCCACTTAGCTGCCCAATTTTCACTCTTCTTGATTGAAGCGTTCGTTTCCAGTAACACTTAGAATTTTTACGTTTCACTCTATTTCTTCCTATATAGATAGATGTGTTTGGAAGTCTAAATCAAACACGGTTTGTGCTAGCTCCTTGAAACTTGACAAAATAAAGTAGTTCTAAGTTCTGTTTTTGTGGTTTTATTCCTCTTGAATTACTTTAAGCAGAGACTGCCGAAAGACACTTTCATTTCAAAGGTGTGCCAAGCTTCCAAAAAACGACTGGTTTTGTTAATCTCGGCAAATTTTTTTTCACCCAATCTTGATGATTCTCTGTGGTAATGATCAGTTCTCTAAGTCCACTCTGCTGCCCAATATTCACTCTTCTAGGATGAAGCGTTCGTTACCAGTAACAGTTTGAATTTTTAGGTTTTACTCTGTTTTCTCCCATATAGATAGATGTGTTTGGTACTCTAAATCAAACACGGTTTGTGCTAGCTCCTTAACACTTGACAAAATAAAGTAGTTCTAAGTTCTGTCTGTGTGGTTTGTTTCCTCTTGAAGTAGCCACAAGCAGAGACTGCGTAAGACACTTTCATTGAAAAGGTGTGCCAAGCTTCCAAAAATCTACTGGTTTTCTGAATAGTCGGCAAATATTTTTTCATCCGATCTTGATGATTCTCTGTGGTAATAATCAGTTCACTAAGTCCACTTAGCTGCCCTATATTCACTCTTTTAGAATAAAGCGTTCGTTTCCAGTAACAGTTTGAGTTTTTAGGTTTCACTCTATTTCCTCCTATATAGATAGATGTTTTTGGAAGTCTAAATCAAACACGGTTTGTGCTAGCTCCCTGAAACTTGACAAAATAAAGTAGTTCTAAGTTCTGTCTTTGTGGTTTGTTTCTTCTTGAATTCCCCCAAGCAGAGACTGCCAAAACACACTTTCATTTCAAAGGTGTGCCAAGCTTCCAAAAAACTACTGGTTTTCTGAAATGTCGTCAAATTATTTTTCACCCAATTTGGTGATTCTCTGTGGTAATGATCAGATCACTAAGTCCACTTAGCTGCCCAATTTTCACTCTTCTTGCTTGAAGCGTTCGTTTCCAGTAACACGTCGAATTTTTAGGTTTCACTCTATTTCCTCTTATATAGATAGATGTGTTTGGAACTCTAATACAAACACGGTTTGTGCTAGCTTTTTGAAACTTGGCAAAATATAGTAGTTCTAAGTTCTCTCTTTGTGGTTTGTTTCTTCTTGAATTACCCCAAGCAGAGACTGCCGAAGGACACTTTCAATTCAAAGGTGTGCCCAGCTTCCAAAAAACTACTGGTTTTCTGAAATCTCGGCAAATTTTTTCCCCCAATCTTGATGATTCTCTGTGGTAATGATCAGTTCACTAAGTCCACTTGGCTGCCCAATTTTCACTCTTCTTGCTTGAAGCGTTCGTTTCCAGTAACACTTAGAGTTTTTAGGTTTCACTCTGTTTTCTCCTATATAGATAGATGTGTTTGGAAATCTAAATGAAACACGGTTTGTGCTCGCTTTTTGAAACTTCACCAAATAAAGTAGTTCTAAGTTCCGTCTCTATGGTTTGTTTCCTCTTGAAGTAGCCACAAGCAGAGACTGCGGAAGACACTTTCATTGGAAAGGTGCGGCATGCTTCCAAAAAAGTACTGGTTTTCTCAATAGTCGGCAAATATTTCTTCATCCAATCTTGATGATTCTGTGTGGTAATGATCAGTTCACTAAGTCCACCTAGCTGCCCAATTTTCACTCTTCTTGCTTGAAGCGTTCGTTTCCAGTAACACGTAGAATTTTTAGGTTTCACTCTATTTCCTCCTATGTAGATAGATGTGTTTGGAACTCTAATACAAACACGGTTTGTGCTAGCTTTTTGAAACTTGGCAAAATATAGTAGTTCTAAGTTCTCTCTTTGTGGTTTGTTTCTTCTTGAATTACCCCAAGCAGAGACTGCCGAAGGACACTTTCAATTCAAAGGTGTGCCCAGCTTCCAAAAAACTACTGGTTTTCTGAAATCTCGGCAAATTTTTTCCCCCAATCTTGATGATTCTCTGTGGTAATGATCAGTTCACTAAGTCCACTTGGCTGCCCAATTTTCACTCTTCTTGCTTGAAGCGTTCGTTTCCAGTAACACGTAGAATTTTTAGGTTTCACTCTATTTCCTCCTATGTAGATAGATGTGTTTGGAACTATAATACAAACATGGTTTGTGCTAGCCTTTTGAAACTTGACAAAATATAGTAGTTCTAAGTTCTGTCTTTGTGGTTTTATTCCTCTTGAATTACCTTAAGCAGAGACTGCCGCAAGACACTTTCATTTCAAAGGTGTGCCAAGCTTCCAAAAAACTACTGGTTTTCTGAAATCTCGGCAAATTTTTTTCCCCCAATCTTGATGATTCTCTGTGGTAATGATCAGTTCAATAAGTCCACTTAGCTGCCCAATTTTCATTCTTATTGCTTGAAGCGTTCGTTTCCAGTAACACTTTGAATTTTTAGGTTTCACTCTCCTTCTATATAGATAGATGTGTTTGGAACTCTAAATCAAACACGGTTTGTGATAGCTTTTTGAAACTTCACACAATAATGTAGTTCTAAGTTCTGTCTCTATGGTTTGTTTCCTCTTGAAGTAGCCAGAAGCTGAGACTGCGTAAAACACTTTCATTGGAAAGGTGTGCCAAGCTTCCAAAAAACTACTGGTTTTCTGAATAGTCGGCAAATATTTTTTCATGCGATCTTGATGATTCTCTGTGGTAAAGATCAGTTCACTAAGTCCACTTCGCTGCCTAATTTTCACTCTTCTTGCTTGAATCATTCGTTTCCAGTAACACTTAGAATTTTTAGGTTTCACTCTATTTCCTCCTATATAGATAGATGATTTTGGATGTCTAAATCAAACACGGTTTGTGCTAGCTCCTGGAAATTTGACAAAATAAAGTAGTTCTAAGTTCTATCTCTATTTTTTGTTTCGTCTTGAAGTACCCCAACAGAGACTGCCGAAGGACGCTTTCATTTCAAAGGTGTGCGAAGCTTTTAAAAAACTACTGTTTTTTTGAAATCTCGGCAAATATTATTTCACCCAATCTAGATGATTCTCTGTGGTAATGATCAGTTCACTAAGTCCACTTGGCTGCCCAATTTTCACTCTTCTTGCTTGAAGCGTTCGTTTCCAGTAACACGTAGAATTTTTAGGTTTCACTCTATTTCCTCCTATGTAGATAGATGTGTTTGGAACTCTAATACAAACATGGTTTGTGCTAGCCTTTTGAAACTTGACAAAATATAGTAGTTCTAAGTTCTGTCTTTGTGGTTTTATTCCTCTTGAATTACCTTAAGCAGAGACTGCCGCAAGACACTTTCATTTCAAAGGTGTGCCAAGCTTCCAAAAAACTACTGGTTTTCTGAAATCTCGGCAAATTTTTTTTCCCCCAATCTTGATGATTCTCTGTGGTAATGATCAGTTCAATAAGTCCACTTAGCTGCCCAATTTTCATTCTTATTGCTTGAAGCGTTCGTTTCCAGTTACACTTTGAATTTTTAGGTTTCACTCTCCTTCTATATAGATAGATGTGTTTGGAACTCTAAATCAAACACGGTTTGTGATAGCTTTTTGAAACTTCACACAATAATGTAGTTCTAAGTTCTGTCTCTATGGTTTGTTTCCTCTTGAAGTAGCCAGAAGCTGAGACTGCGTAAAACACTTTCATTGGAAAGGTGTGCCAAGCTTCCAAAAAACTACTGGTTTTCTGAATAGTCGGCAAATATTTTTTCATCCGATCTTGATGATTCTCTGTGGTAAAGATCAGTTCACTAAGTCCACTTCGCTGCCTAATTTTCACTCTTCTTGCTTGAATCATTCGTTTCCAGTAACACTTAGAATTTTTAGGTTTCACTCTATTTCCTCCTATATAGATAGATGATTTTGGATGTCTAAATCAAACACGGTTTGTGCTAGCTCCTGGAAATTTGACAAAATAAAGTAGTTCTAAGTTCTATCTCTATTTTTTGTTTCGTCTTGAAGTACCCCAACAGAGACTGCCGAAGGACGCTTTCATTTCAAAGGTGTGCGAAGCTTTTAAAAAACTACTGTTTTTTTGAAATCTCGGCAAATATTATTTCACCCAATCTAGATGATTCTCTGTGGTAATGATCAGTTCACTAAGTCCACTTAGCTGCCCAATTTTCACTCTTCTTGATTGAAGCGTTCGTTTCCAGTAACACTTAGAATTTTTACGTTTCACTCTATTTCTTCCTATATAGATAGATGTGTTTGGAAGTCTAAATCAAACACGGTTTGTGCTAGCTCCTTGAAACTTGACAAAATAAAGTAGTTCTAAGTTCTGTTTTTGTGGTTTTATTCCTCTTGAATTACTTTAAGCAGAGACTGCCGAAAGACACTTTCATTTCAAAGGTGTGCCAAGCTTCCAAAAAACGACTGGTTTTGTTAATCTCGGCAAATTTTTTTTCACCCAATCTTGATGATTCTCTGTGGTAATGATCAGTTCTCTAAGTCCACTCTGCTGCCCAATATTCACTCTTCTAGGATGAAGCGTTCGTTACCAGTAACAGTTTGAATTTTTAGGTTTTACTCTGTTTTCTCCCATATAGATAGATGTGTTTGGTACTCTAAATCAAACACGGTTTGTGCTAGCTCCTTAACACTTGACAAAATAAAGTAGTTCTAAGTTCTGTCTGTGTGGTTTGTTTCCTCTTGAAGTAGCCACAAGCAGAGACTGCGTAAGACACTTTCATTGAAAAGGTGTGCCAAGCTTCCAAAAATCTACTGGTTTTCTGAATAGTCGGCAAATATTTTTTCATCCGATCTTGATGATTCTCTGTGGTAATAATCAGTTCACTAAGTCCACTTAGCTGCCCTATATTCACTCTTTTAGAATAAAGCGTTCGTTTCCAGTAACAGTTTGAGTTTTTAGGTTTCACTCTATTTCCTCCTATATAGATAGATGTTTTTGGAAGTCTAAATCAAACACGGTTTGTGCTAGCTCCCTGAAACTTGACAAAATAAAGTAGTTCTAAGTTCTGTCTTTGTGGTTTGTTTCTTCTTGAATTCCCCCAAGCAGAGACTGCCAAAACACACTTTCATTTCAAAGGTGTGCCAAGCTTCCAAAAAACTACTGGTTTTCTGAAATGTCGTCAAATTATTTTTCACCCAATTTGGTGATTCTCTGTGGTAATGATCAGATCACTAAGTCCACTTAGCTGACCAATTTTCACTCTTCTTGCTTGAAGCGTTCGTTTCCAGTAACACGTAGAATTTTTAGGTTTCACTCTATTTCCTCTTATATAGATAGATGTGTTTGGAACTCTAATACAAACACGGTTTGTGCTAGCTTTTTGAAACTTGGCAAAATATAGTAGTTCTAAGTTCTCTCTTTGTGGTTTGTTTCTTCTTGAATTACCCCAAGCAGAGACTGCCGAAGGACACTTTCAATTCAAAGGTGTGCCCAGCTTCCAAAAAACTACTGGTTTTCTGAAATCTCGGCAAATTTTTTCCCCCAATCTTGATGATTCTCTGTGGTAATGATCAGTTCACTAAGTCCACTTGGCTGCCCAATTTTCACTCTTCTTGCTTGAAGCGTTCGTTTCCAGTAACACTTAGAGTTTTTAGGTTTCACTCTGTTTTCTCCTATATAGATAGATGTGTTTGGAAATCTAAATGAAACACGGTTTGTGCTCGCTTTTTGAAACTTCACCAAATAAAGTAGTTCTAAGTTCCGTCTCTATGGTTTGTTTCCTCTTGAAGTAGCCACAAGCAGAGACTGCGGAAGACACTTTCATTGGAAAGGTGCGGCATGCTTCCAAAAAAGTACTGGTTTTCTCAATAGTCGGCAAATATTTCTTCATCCAATCTTGATGATTCTGTGTGGTAATGATCAGTTCACTAAGTCCACCTAGCTGCCCAATTTTCACTCTTCTTGCTTGAAACGTTCGTTTCCAGTAACACGTAGAATTTTTAGGTTTCACTCTATTTCCTCCTATGTAGATAGATGTGTTTGGAACTCTAATACAAACACGGTTTGTGCTAGCTTTTTGAAACTTGGCAAAATATAGTAGTTCTAAGTTCTCTCTTTGTGGTTTGTTTCTTCTTGAATTACCCCAAGCAGAGACTGCCGAAGGACACTTTCAATTCAAAGGTGTGCCCAGCTTCCAAAAAACTACTGGTTTTCTGAAATCTCGGCAAATTTTTTCCCCCAATCTTGATGATTCTCTGTGGTAATGATCAGTTCACTAAGTCCACTTGGCTGCCCAATTTTTACTCTTCTTGCTTGAAGCGTTCGTTTCCAGTAACACGTAGAATTTTTAGGTTTCACTCTATTTCCTCCTATGTAGATAGATGTGTTTGGAACTCTAATACAAACATGGTTTGTGCTAGCCTTTTGAAACTTGACAAAATATAGTAGTTCTAAGTTCTGTCTTTGTGGTTTTATTCCTCTTGAATTACCTTAAGCAGAGACTGCCGCAAGACACTTTCATTTCAAAGGTGTGCCAAGCTTCCAAAAAACTACTGGTTTTCTGAAATCTCGGCAAATTTTTTTTCCCCCAATCTTGATGATTCTCTGTGGTAATGATCAGTTCAATAAGTCCACTTAGCTGCCCAATTTTCATTCTTATTGCTTGAAGCGTTCGTTTCCAGTAACACTTTGAATTTTTAGGTTTCACTCTCCTTCTATATAGATAGATGTGTTTGGAACTCTAAATCAAACACGGTTTGTGATAGCTTTTTGAAACTTCACACAATAATGTAGTTCTAAGTTCTGTCTCTATGGTGTGTTTCCTCTTGAAGTAGCCAGAAGCTGAGACTGCGTAAAACACTTTCATTGGAAAGGTGTGCCAAGCTTCCAAAAAACTACTGGTTTTCTGAATAGTCGGCAAATATTTTTTCATGCGATCTTGATGATTCTCTGTGGTAAAGATCAGTTCACTAAGTCCACTTCGCTGCCTAATTTTCACTCTTCTTGCTTGAATCATTCGTTTCCAGTAACACTTAGAATTTTTAGGTTTCACTCTATTTCCTCCTATATAGATAGATGATTTTGGATGTCTAAATCAAACACGGTTTGTGCTAGCTCCTGGAAATTTGACAAAATAAAGTAGTTCTAAGTTCTATCTCTATTTTTTGTTTCGTCTTGAAGTACCCCAACAGAGACTGCCGAAGGACGCTTTCATTTCAAAGGTGTGCGAAGCTTTTAAAAAACTACTGTTTTTTTGAAATCTCGGCAAATATTATTTCACCCAATCTAGATGATTCTCTGTGGTAATGATCAGTTCACTAAGTCCACTTGGCTGCCCAATTTTCACTCTTCTTGCTTGAAGCGTTCGTTTCCAGTAACATGTAGAATTTTTAGGTTTCACTCTATTTCCTCCTATGTAGATAGATGTGTTTGGAACTCTAATACAAACATGGTTTGTGCTAGCCTTTTGAAACTTGACAAAATATAGTAGTTCTAAGTTCTGTCTTTGTGGTTTTATTCCTCTTGAATTACCTTAAGCAGAGACTGCCGCAAGACACTTTCATTTCAAAGGTGTGCCAAGCTTCCAAAAAACTACTGGTTTTCTGAAATCTCGGCAAATTTTTTTTCCCCCAATCTTGATGATTCTCTGTGGTAATGATCAGTTCAATAAGTCCACTTAGCTGCCCAATTTTCATTCTTATTGCTTGAAGCGTTCGTTTCCAGTTACACTTTGAATTTTTAGGTTTCACTCTCCTTCTATATAGATAGATGTGTTTGGAACTCTAAATCAAACACGGTTTGTGATAGCTTTTTGAAACTTCACACAATAATGTAGTTCTAAGTTCTGTCTCTATGGTTTGTTTCCTCTTGAAGTAGCCAGAAGCTGAGACTGCGTAAAACACTTTCATTGGAAAGGTGTGCCAAGCTTCCAAAAAACTACTGGTTTTCTGAATAGTCGGCAAATATTTTTTCATCCGATCTTGATGATTCTCTGTGGTAAAGATCAGTTCACTAAGTCCACTTCGCTGCCTAATTTTCACTCTTCTTGCTTGAATCATTCGTTTCCAGTAACACTTAGAATTTTTAGGTTTCACTCTATTTCCTCCTATATAGATAGATGATTTTGGATGTCTAAATCAAACACGGTTTGTGCTAGCTCCTGGAAATTTGACAAAATAAAGTAGTTCTAAGTTCTATCTCTATTTTTTGTTTCGTCTTGAAGTACCCCAACAGAGACTGCCGAAGGACGCTTTCATTTCAAAGGTGTGCGAAGCTTTTAAAAAACTACTGTTTTTTTGAAATCTCGGCAAATATTATTTCACCCAATCTAGATGATTCTCTGTGGTAATGATCAGTTCACTAAGTCCACTTAGCTGCCCAATTTTCACTCTTCTTGATTGAAGCGTTCGTTTCCAGTAACACTTAGAATTTTTACGTTTCACTCTATTTCTTCCTATATAGATAGATGTGTTTGGAAGTCTAAATCAAACACGGTTTGTGCTAGCTCCTTGAAACTTGACAAAATAAAGTAGTTCTAAGTTCTGTTTTTGTGGTTTTATTCCTCTTGAATTACTTTAAGCAGAGACTGCCGAAAGACACTTTCATTTCAAAGGTGTGCCAAGCTTCCAAAAAACGACTGGTTTTGTTAATCTCGGCAAATTTTTTTTCACCCAATCTTGATGATTCTCTGTGGTAATGATCAGTTCTCTAAGTCCACTCTGCTGCCCAATATTCACTCTTCTAGGATGAAGCGTTCGTTACCAGTAACAGTTTGAATTTTTAGGTTTTACTCTGTTTTCTCCCATATAGATAGATGTGTTTGGTACTCTAAATCAAACACGGTTTGTGCTAGCTCCTTAACACTTGACAAAATAAAGTAGTTCTAAGTTCTGTCTGTGTGGTTTGTTTCCTCTTGAAGTAGCCACAAGCAGAGACTGCGTAAGACACTTTCATTGAAAAGGTGTGCCAAGCTTCCAAAAATCTACTGGTTTTCTGAATAGTCGGCAAATATTTTTTCATCCGATCTTGATGATTCTCTGTGGTAATAATCAGTTCACTAAGTCCACTTAGCTGCCCTATATTCACTCTTTTAGAATAAAGCGTTCGTTTCCAGTAACAGTTTGAGTTTTTAGGTTTCACTCTATTTCCTCCTATATAGATAGATGTTTTTGGAAGTCTAAATCAAACACGGTTTGTGCTAGCTCCCTGAAACTTGACAAAATAAAGTAGTTCTAAGTTCTGTCTTTGTGGTTTGTTTCTTCTTGAATTCCCCCAAGCAGAGACTGCCAAAACACACTTTCATTTCAAAGGTGTGCCAAGCTTCCAAAAAACTACTGGTTTTCTGAAATGTCGTCAAATTATTTTTCACCCAATTTGGTGATTCTCTGTGGTAATGATCAGATCACTAAGTCCACTTAGCTGCCCAATTTTCACTCTTCTTGCTTGAAGCGTTCGTTTCCAGTAACACGTAGAATTTTTAGGTTTCACTCTATTTCCTCCTATGTAGATAGATGTGTTTGGAACTCTAATACAAACACGGTTTGTGCTAGCTTTTTGAAACTTGGCAAAATATAGTAGTTCTAAGTTCTCTCTTTGTGGTTTGTTTCTTCTTGAATTACCCCAAGCAGAGACTGCCGAAGGACACTTTCAATTCAAAGGTGTGCCCAGCTTCCAAAAAACTACTGGTTTTCTGAAATCTCGGCAAATTTTTTCCCCCAATCTTGATGATTCTCTGTGGTAATGATCAGTTCACTAAGTCCACTTGGCTGCCCAATTTTCACTCTTCTTGCTTGAAGCGTTCGTTTCCAGTAACACTTAGAGTTTTTAGGTTTCACTCTGTTTTCTCCTATATAGATAGATGTGTTTGGAAATCTAAATGAAACACGGTTTGTGCTCGCTTTTTGAAACTTCACCAAATAAAGTAGTTCTAAGTTCCGTCTCTATGGTTTGTTTCCTCTTGAAGTAGCCACAAGCAGAGACTGCGGAAGACACTTTCATTGGAAAGGTGCGGCATGCTTCCAAAAAAGTACTGGTTTTCTCAATAGTCGGCAAATATTTCTTCATCCAATCTTGATGATTCTGTGTGGTAATGATCAGTTCACTAAGTCCACCTAGCTGCCCAATTTTCACTCTTCTTGCTTGAAACGTTCGTTTCCAGTAACACGTAGAATTTTTAGGTTTCACTCTATTTCCTCCTATGTAGATAGATGTGTTCGGAACTCTAATACAAACACGGTTTGTGCTAGCTTTTTGAAACTTGGCAAAATATAGTAGTTCTAAGTTCTCTCTTTGTGGTTTGTTTCTTCTTGAATTACCCCAAGCAGAGACTGCCGAAGGACACTTTCAATTCAAAGGTGTGCCCAGCTTCCAAAAAACTACTGGTTTTCTGAAATCTCGGCAAATTTTTTCCCCCAATCTTGATGATTCTCTGTGGTAATGATCAGTTCACTAAGTCCACTTGGCTGCCCAATTTTCACTCTTCTTGCTTGAAGCGTTCGTTTCCAGTAACACGTAGAATTTTTAGGTTTCACTCTATTTCCTCCTATGTAGATAGATGTGTTTGGAACTCTAATACAAACATGGTTTGTGCTAGCCTTTTGAAACTTGACAAAATATAGTAGTTCTAAGTTCTGTCTTTGTGGTTTTATTCCTCTTGAATTACCTTAAGCAGAGACTGCCGCAAGACACTTTCATTTCAAAGGTGTGCCAAGCTTCCAAAAAACTACTGGTTTTCTGAAATCTCGGCAAATTTTTTTTCCCCCAATCTTGATGATTCTCTGTGGTAATGATCAGTTCAATAAGTCCACTTAGCTGCCCAATTTTCATTCTTATTGCTTGAAGCGTTCGTTTCCAGTAACACTTTGAATTTTTAGGTTTCACTCTCCTTCTATATAGATAGATGTGTTTGGAACTCTAAATCAAACACGGTTTGTGATAGCTTTTTGAAACTTCACACAATAATGTAGTTCTAAGTTCTGTCTCTATGGTGTGTTTCCTCTTGAAGTAGCCAGAAGCTGAGACTGCGTAAAACACTTTCATTGGAAAGGTGTGCCAAGCTTCCAAAAAACTACTGGTTTTCTGAATAGTCGGCAAATATTTTTTCATGCGATCTTGATGATTCTCTGTGGTAAAGATCAGTTCACTAAGTCCACTTCGCTGCCTAATTTTCACTCTTCTTGCTTGAATCATTCGTTTCCAGTAACACTTAGAATTTTTAGGTTTCACTCTATTTCCTCCTATATAGATAGATGATTTTGGATGTCTAAATCAAACACGGTTTGTGCTAGCTCCTGGAAATTTGACAAAATAAAGTAGTTCTAAGTTCTATCTCTATTTTTTGTTTCGTCTTGAAGTACCCCAACAGAGACTGCCGAAGGACGCTTTCATTTCAAAGGTGTGCGAAGCTTTTAAAAAACTACTGTTTTTTTGAAATCTCGGCAAATATTATTTCACCCAATCTAGATGATTCTCTGTGGTAATGATCAGTTCACTAAGTCCACTTGGCTGCCCAATTTTCACTCTTCTTGCTTGAAGCGTTCGTTTCCAGTAACATGTAGAATTTTTAGGTTTCACTCTATTTCCTCCTATGTAGATAGATGTGTTTGGAACTCTAATACAAACATGGTTTGTGCTAGCCTTTTGAAACTTGACAAAATATAGTAGTTCTAAGTTCTGTCTTTGTGGTTTTATTCCTCTTGAATTACCTTAAGCAGAGACTGCCGCAAGACACTTTCATTTCAAAGGTGTGCCAAGCTTCCAAAAAACTACTGGTTTTCTGAAATCTCGGCAAATTTTTTTTCCCCCAATCTTGATGATTCTCTGTGGTAATGATCAGTTCAATAAGTCCACTTAGCTGCCCAATTTTCATTCTTATTGCTTGAAGCGTTCGTTTCCAGTTACACTTTGAATTTTTAGGTTTCACTCTCCTTCTATATAGATAGATGTGTTTGGAACTCTAAATCAAACACGGTTTGTGATAGCTTTTTGAAACTTCACACAATAATGTAGTTCTAAGTTCTGTCTCTATGGTTTGTTTCCTCTTGAAGTAGCCAGAAGCTGAGACTGCGTAAAACACTTTCATTGGAAAGGTGTGCCAAGCTTCCAAAAAACTACTGGTTTTCTGAATAGTCGGCAAATATTTTTTCATCCGATCTTGATGATTCTCTGTGGTAAAGATCAGTTCACTAAGTCCACTTCGCTGCCTAATTTTCACTCTTCTTGCTTGAATCATTCGTTTCCAGTAACACTTAGAATTTTTAGGTTTCACTCTATTTCCTCCTATATAGATAGATGATTTTGGATGTCTAAATCAAACACGGTTTGTGCTAGCTCCTGGAAATTTGACAAAATAAAGTAGTTCTAAGTTCTATCTCTATTTTTTGTTTCGTCTTGAAGTACCCCAACAGAGACTGCCGAAGGACGCTTTCATTTCAAAGGTGTGCGAAGCTTTTAAAAAACTACTGTTTTTTTGAAATCTCGGCAAATATTATTTCACCCAATCTAGATGATTCTCTGTGGTAATGATCAGTTCACTAAGTCCACTTAGCTGCCCAATTTTCACTCTTCTTGATTGAAGCGTTCGTTTCCAGTAACACTTAGAATTTTTACGTTTCACTCTATTTCTTCCTATATAGATAGATGTGTTTGGAAGTCTAAATCAAACACGGTTTGTGCTAGCTCCTTGAAACTTGACAAAATAAAGTAGTTCTAAGTTCTGTTTTTGTGGTTTTATTCCTCTTGAATTACTTTAAGCAGAGACTGCCGAAAGACACTTTCATTTCAAAGGTGTGCCAAGCTTCCAAAAAACGACTGGTTTTGTTAATCTCGGCAAATTTTTTTTCACCCAATCTTGATGATTCTCTGTGGTAATGATCAGTTCTCTAAGTCCACTCTGCTGCCCAATATTCACTCTTCTAGGATGAAGCGTTCGTTACCAGTAACAGTTTGAATTTTTAGGTTTTACTCTGTTTTCTCCCATATAGATAGATGTGTTTGGTACTCTAAATCAAACACGGTTTGTGCTAGCTCCTTAACACTTGACAAAATAAAGTAGTTCTAAGTTCTGTCTGTGTGGTTTGTTTCCTCTTGAAGTAGCCACAAGCAGAGACTGCGTAAGACACTTTCATTGAAAAGGTGTGCCAAGCTTCCAAAAATCTACTGGTTTTCTGAATAGTCGGCAAATATTTTTTCATCCGATCTTGATGATTCTCTGTGGTAATAATCAGTTCACTAAGTCCACTTAGCTGCCCTATATTCACTCTTTTAGAATAAAGCGTTCGTTTCCAGTAACAGTTTGAGTTTTTAGGTTTCACTCTATTTCCTCCTATATAGATAGATGTTTTTGGAAGTCTAAATCAAACACGGTTTGTGCTAGCTCCCTGAAACTTGACAAAATAAAGTAGTTCTAAGTTCTGTCTTTGTGGTTTGTTTCTTCTTGAATTCCCCCAAGCAGAGACTGCCAAAACACACTTTCATTTCAAAGGTGTGCCAAGCTTCCAAAAAACTACTGGTTTTCTGAAATGTCGTCAAATTATTTTTCACCCAATTTGGTGATTCTCTGTGGTAATGATCAGATCACTAAGTCCACTTAGCTGCCCAATTTTCACTCTTCTTGCTTGAAGCGTTCGTTTCCAGTAACACGTAGAATTTTTAGGTTTCACTCTATTTCCTCTTATATAGATAGATGTGTTTGGAACTCTAATACAAACACGGTTTGTGCTAGCTTTTTGAAACTTGGCAAAATATAGTAGTTCTAAGTTCTCTCTTTGTGGTTTGTTTCTTCTTGAATTACCCCAAGCAGAGACTGCCGAAGGACACTTTCAATTCAAAGGTGTGCCCAGCTTCCAAAAAACTACTGGTTTTCTGAAATCTCGGCAAATTTTTTCCCCCAATCTTGATGATTCTCTGTGGTAATGATCAGTTCACTAAGTCCACTTGGCTGCCCAATTTTCACTCTTCTTGCTTGAAGCGTTCGTTTCCAGTAACACTTAGAGTTTTTAGGTTTCACTCTGTTTTCTCCTATATAGATAGATGTGTTTGGAAATCTAAATGAAACACGGTTTGTGCTCGCTTTTTGAAACTTCACCAAATAAAGTAGTTCTAAGTTCCGTCTCTATGGTTTGTTTCCTCTTGAAGTAGCCACAAGCAGAGACTGCGGAAGACACTTTCATTGGAAAGGTGCGGCATGCTTCCAAAAAAGTACTGGTTTTCTCAATAGTCGGCAAATATTTCTTCATCCAATCTTGATGATTCTGTGTGGTAATGATCAGTTCACTAAGTCCACCTAGCTGCCCAATTTTCACTCTTCTTGCTTGAAACGTTCGTTTCCAGTAACACGTAGAATTTTTAGGTTTCACTCTATTTCCTCCTATGTAGATAGATGTGTTTGGAACTCTAATACAAACACGGTTTGTGCTAGCTTTTTGAAACTTGGCAAAATATAGTAGTTCTAAGTTCTCTCTTTGTGGTTTGTTTCTTCTTGAATTACCCCAAGCAGAGACTGCCGAAGGACACTTTCAATTCAAAGGTGTGCCCAGCTTCCAAAAAACTACTGGTTTTCTGAAATCTCGGCAAATTTTTTCCCCCAATCTTGATGATTCTCTGTGGTAATGATCAGTTCACTAAGTCCACTTGGCTGCCCAATTTTCACTCTTCTTGCTTGAAGCGTTCGTTTCCAGTAACACGTAGAATTTTTAGGTTTCACTCTATTTCCTCCTATGTAGATAGATGTGTTTGGAACTCTAATACAAACATGGTTTGTGCTAGCCTTTTGAAACTTGACAAAATATAGTAGTTCTAAGTTCTGTCTTTGTGGTTTTATTCCTCTTGAATTACCTTAAGCAGAGACTGCCGCAAGACACTTTCATTTCAAAGGTGTGCCAAGCTTCCAAAAAACTACTGGTTTTCTGAAATCTCGGCAAATTTTTTTTCCCCCAATCTTGATGATTCTCTGTGGTAATGATCAGTTCAATAAGTCCACTTAGCTGCCCAATTTTCATTCTTATTGCTTGAAGCGTTCGTTTCCAGTAACACTTTGAATTTTTAGGTTTCACTCTCCTTCTATATAGATAGATGTGTTTGGAACTCTAAATCAAACACGGTTTGTGATAGCTTTTTGAAACTTCACACAATAATGTAGTTCTAAGTTCTGTCTCTATGGTGTGTTTCCTCTTGAAGTAGCCAGAAGCTGAGACTGCGTAAAACACTTTCATTGGAAAGGTGTGCCAAGCTTCCAAAAAACTACTGGTTTTCTGAATAGTCGGCAAATATTTTTTCATGCGATCTTGATGATTCTCTGTGGTAAAGATCAGTTCACTAAGTCCACTTCGCTGCCTAATTTTCACTCTTCTTGCTTGAATCATTCGTTTCCAGTAACACTTAGAATTTTTAGGTTTCACTCTATTTCCTCCTATATAGATAGATGATTTTGGATGTCTAAATCAAACACGGTTTGTGCTAGCTCCTGGAAATTTGACAAAATAAAGTAGTTCTAAGTTCTATCTCTATTTTTTGTTTCGTCTTGAAGTACCCCAACAGAGACTGCCGAAGGACGCTTTCATTTCAAAGGTGTGCGAAGCTTTTAAAAAACTACTGTTTTTTTGAAATCTCGGCAAATATTATTTCACCCAATCTAGATGATTCTCTGTGGTAATGATCAGTTCACTAAGTCCACTTGGCTGCCCAATTTTCACTCTTCTTGCTTGAAGCGTTCGTTTCCAGTAACACGTAGAATTTTTAGGTTTCACTCTATTTCCTCCTATGTAGATAGATGTGTTTGGAACTCTAATACAAACATGGTTTGTGCTAGCCTTTTGAAACTTGACAAAATATAGTAGTTCTAAGTTCTGTCTTTGTGGTTTTATTCCTCTTGAATTACCTTAAGCAGAGACTGCCGCAAGACACTTTCATTTCAAAGGTGTGCCAAGCTTCCAAAAAACTACTGGTTTTCTGAAATCTCGGCAAATTTTTTTTCCCCCAATCTTGATGATTCTCTGTGGTAATGATCAGTTCAATAAGTCCACTTAGCTGCCCAATTTTCATTCTTATTGCTTGAAGCGTTCGTTTCCAGTTACACTTTGAATTTTTAGGTTTCACTCTCCTTCTATATAGATAGATGTGTTTGGAACTCTAAATCAAACACGGTTTGTGATAGCTTTTTGAAACTTCACACAATAATGTAGTTCTAAGTTCTGTCTCTATGGTTTGTTTCCTCTTGAAGTAGCCAGAAGCTGAGACTGCGTAAAACACTTTCATTGGAAAGGTGTGCCAAGCTTCCAAAAAACTACTGGTTTTCTGAATAGTCGGCAAATATTTTTTCATCCGATCTTGATGATTCTCTGTGGTAAAGATCAGTTCACTAAGTCCACTTCGCTGCCTAATTTTCACTCTTCTTGCTTGAATCATTCGTTTCCAGTAACACTTAGAATTTTTAGGTTTCACTCTATTTCCTCCTATATACATAGATGATTTTGGATGTCTAAATCAAACACGGTTTGTGCTAGCTCCTGGAAATTTGACAAAATAAAGTAGTTCTAAGTTCTATCTCTATTTTTTGTTTCGTCTAGAAGTACCCCAACAGAGACTGCCGAAGGACGCTTTCATTTCAAAGGTGTGCGAAGCTTTTAAAAAACTACTGTTTTTTTGAAATCTCGGCAAATATTATTTCACCCAATCTAGATGATTCTCTGTGGTAATGATCAGTTCACTAAGTCCACTTAGCTGCCCAATTTTCACTCTTCTTGATTGAAGCGTTCGTTTCCAGTAACACTTAGAATTTTTACGTTTCACTCTATTTCTTCCTATATAGATAGATGTGTTTGGAAGTCTAAATCAAACACGGTTTGTGCTAGCTCCTTGAAACTTGACAAAATAAAGTAGTTCTAAGTTCTGTTTTTGTGGTTTTATTCCTCTTGAATTACTTTAAGCAGAGACTGCCGAAAGACACTTTCATTTCAAAGGTGTGCCAAGCTTCCAA
Organism: Callospermophilus lateralis; assembly: GCF_048772815.1. NCBI lineage: Eukaryota > Metazoa > Chordata > Mammalia > Rodentia > Sciuridae > Callospermophilus > Callospermophilus lateralis. The sequence goes on from NW_027510792.1 coordinate 20,704, forward strand.
AAAACGACTGGTTTTGTTAATCTCGGCAAATTTTTTTTCACCCAATCTTGATGATTCTCTGTGGTAATGATCAGTTCTCTAAGTCCACTCTGCTGCCCAATATTCACTCTTCTAGGATGAAGCGTTCGTTACCAGTAACAGTTTGAATTTTTAGGTTTTACTCTGTTTTCTCCCATATAGATAGATGTGTTTGGTACTCTAAATCAAACACGGTTTGTGCTAGCTCCTTAACACTTGACAAAATAAAGTAGTTCTAAGTTCTGTCTGTGTGGTTTGTTTCCTCTTGAAGTAGCCACAAGCAGAGACTGCGTAAGACACTTTCATTGAAAAGGTGTGCCAAGCTTCCAAAAATCTACTGGTTTTCTGAATAGTCGGCAAATATTTTTTCATCCGATCTTGATGATTCTCTGTGGTAATAATCAGTTCACTAAGTCCACTTAGCTGCCCTATATTCACTCTTTTAGAATAAAGCGTTCGTTTCCAGTAACAGTTTGAGTTTTTAGGTTTCACTCTATTTCCTCCTATATAGATAGATGTTTTTGGAAGTCTAAATCAAACACGGTTTGTGCTAGCTCCCTGAAACTTGACAAAATAAAGTAGTTCTAAGTTCTGTCTTTGTGGTTTGTTTCTTCTTGAATTCCCCCAAGCAGAGACTGCCAAAACACACTTTCATTTCAAAGGTGTGCCAAGCTTCCAAAAAACTACTGGTTTTCTGAAATGTCGTCAAATTATTTTTCACCCAATTTGGTGATTCTCTGTGGTAATGATCAGATCACTAAGTCCACTTAGCTGCCCAATTTTCACTCTTCTTGCTTGAAGCGTTCGTTTCCAGTAACACGTAGAATTTTTAGGTTTCACTCTATTTCCTCTTATATAGATAGATGTGTTTGGAACTCTAATACAACACGGTTTGTGCTAGCTTTTTGAAACTTGGCAAAATATAGTAGTTCTAAGTTCTCTCTTTGTGGTTTGTTTCTTCTTGAATTACCCCAAGCAGAGACTGCCGAAGGACACTTTCAATTCAAAGGTGTGCCCAGCTTCCAAAAAACTACTGGTTTTCTGAAATCTCGGCAAATTTTTTTTCCCCCAATCTTGATGATTCTCTGTGGTAATGATCAGTTCACTAAGTCCACTTGGCTGCCCAATTTTCACTCTTCTTGCTTGAAGCGTTCGTTTCCAGTAACACGTAGAATTTTAGGTTTCACTCTATTTCCTCCTATGTAGATAGATGTGTTTGGAACTCTAATACAAACATGGTTTGTGCTAGCCTTTTGAAACTTGACAAAATATAGTAGTTCTAAGTTCTGTCTTTGTGGTTTTATTCCTCTTGAATTACCTTAAGCAGAGACTGCCGCAAGACACTTTCATTTCAAAGGTGTGCCAAGCTTCCAAAAAACTACTGGTTTTCTGAAATCTCGGCAAATTTTTTTTCCCCCAATCTTGATGATTCTCTGTGGTAATGATCAGTTCAATAAGTCCACTTAGCTGCCCAATTTTCATTCTTATTGCTTGAAGCGTTCGTTTCCAGTTACACTTTGAATTTTTAGGTTTCACTCTCCTTCTATATAGATAGATGTGTTTGGAACTCTAAATCAAACACGGTTTGTGATAGCTTTTTGAAACTTCACACAATAATGTAGTTCTAAGTTCTGTCTCTATGGTTTGTTTCCTCTTGAAGTAGCCAGAAGCTGAGACTGCGTAAAACACTTTCATTGGAAAGGTGTGCCAAGCTTCCAAAAAACTACTGGTTTTCTGAATAGTCGGCAAATATTTTTTCATCCGATCTTGATGATTCTCTGTGGTAAAGATCAGTTCACTAAGTCCACTTCGCTGCCTAATTTTCACTCTTCTTGCTTGAATCATTCGTTTCCAGTAACACTTAGAATTTTTAGGTTTCACTCTATTTCCTCCTATATAGATAGATGATTTTGGATGTCTAAATCAAACACGGTTTGTGCTAGCTCCTGGAAATTTGACAAAATAAAGTAGTTCTAAGTTCTATCTCTATTTTTTGTTTCGTCTTGAAGTACCCCAACAGAGACTGCCGAAGGACGCTTTCATTTCAAAGGTGTGCGAAGCTTTTAAAAAACTACTGTTTTTTTGAAATCTCGGCAAATATTATTTCACCCAATCTAGATGATTCTCTGTGGTAATGATCAGTTCACTAAGTCCACTTAGCTGCCCAATTTTCACTCTTCTTGATTGAAGCGTTCGTTTCCAGTAACACTTAGAATTTTTACGTTTCACTCTATTTCTTCCTATATAGATAGATGTGTTTGGAAGTCTAAATCAAACACGGTTTGTGCTAGCTCCTTGAAACTTGACAAAATAAAGTAGTTCTAAGTTCTGTTTTTGTGGTTTTATTCCTCTTGAATTACTTTAAGCAGAGACTGCCGAAAGACACTTTCATTTCAAAGGTGTGCCAAGCTTCCAAAAAACGACTGGTTTTGTTAATCTCGGCAAATTTTTTTTCACCCAATCTTGATGATTCTCTGTGGTAATGATCAGTTCTCTAAGTCCACTCTGCTGCCCAATATTCACTCTTCTAGGATGAAGCGTTCGTTACCAGTAACAGTTTGAATTTTTAGGTTTTACTCTGTTTTCTCCCATATAGATAGATGTGTTTGGTACTCTAAATCAAACACGGTTTGTGCTAGCTCCTTAACACTTGACAAAATAAAGTAGTTCTAAGTTCTGTCTGTGTGGTTTGTTTCCTCTTGAAGTAGCCACAAGCAGAGACTGCGTAAGACACTTTCATTGAAAAGGTGTGCCAAGCTTCCAAAAATCTACTGGTTTTCTGAATAGTCGGCAAATATTTTTTCATCCGATCTTGATGATTCTCTGTGGTAATAATCAGTTCACTAAGTCCACTTAGCTGCCCTATATTCACTCTTTTAGAATAAAGCGTTCGTTTCCAGTAACAGTTTGAGTTTTTAGGTTTCACTCTATTTCCTCCTATATAGATAGATGTTTTTGGAAGTCTAAATCAAACACGGTTTGTGCTAGCTCCCTGAAACTTGACAAAATAAAGTAGTTCTAAGTTCTGTCTTTGTGGTTTGTTTCTTCTTGAATTCCCCCAAGCAGAGACTGCCAAAACACACTTTCATTTCAAAGGTGTGCCAAGCTTCCAAAAAACTACTGGTTTTCTGAAATGTCGTCAAATTATTTTTCACCCAATTTGGTGATTCTCTGTGGTAATGATCAGATCACTAAGTCCACTTAGCTGCCCAATTTTCACTCTTATTGCTTGAAGCGTTCGTTTCCAGTAACACGTAGAATTTTTAGGTTTCACTCTATTTCCTCTTATATAGATAGATGTGTTTGGAACTCTAATACAAACACGGTTTGTGCTAGCTTTTTGAAACTTGGCAAAATATAGTAGTTCTAAGTTCTCTCTTTGTGGTTTGTTTCTTCTTGAATTACCCCAAGCAGAGACTGCCGAAGGACACTTTCAATTCAAAGGTGTGCCCAGCTTCCAAAAAACTACTGGTTTTCTGAAATCTCGGCAAATTTTTTCCCCCAATCTTGATGATTCTCTGTGGTAATGATCAGTTCACTAAGTCCACTTGGCTGCCCAATTTTCACTCTTCTTGCTTGAAGCGTTCGTTTCCAGTAACACTTAGAGTTTTTAGGTTTCACTCTGTTTTCTCCTATATAGATAGATGTGTTTGGAAATCTAAATGAAACACGGTTTGTGCTCGCTTTTTGAAACTTCACCAAATAAAGTAGTTCTAAGTTCCGTCTCTATGGTTTGTTTCCTCTTGAAGTAGCCACAAGCAGAGACTGCGGAAGACACTTTCATTGGAAAGGTGCGGCATGCTTCCAAAAAAGTACTGGTTTTCTCAATAGTCGGCAAATATTTCTTCATCCAATCTTGATGATTCTGTGTGGTAATGATCAGTTCACTAAGTCCACCTAGCTGCCCAATTTTCACTCTTCTTGCTTGAAACGTTCGTTTCCAGTAACACGTAGAATTTTTAGGTTTCACTCTATTTCCTCCTATGTAGATAGATGTGTTTGGAACTCTAATACAAACACGGTTTGTGCTAGCTTTTTGAAACTTGGCAAAATATAGTAGTTCTAAGTTCTCTCTTTGTGGTTTGTTTCTTCTTGAATTACCCCAAGCAGAGACTGCCGAAGGACACTTTCAATTCAAAGGTGTGCCCAGCTTCCAAAAAACTACTGGTTTTCTGAAATCTCGGCAAATTTTTTCCCCCAATCTTGATGATTCTCTGTGGTAATGATCAGTTCACTAAGTCCACTTGGCTGCCCAATTTTCACTCTTCTTGCTTGAAGCGTTCGTTTCCAGTAACACGTAGAATTTTTAGGTTTCACTCTATTTCCTCCTATGTAGATAGATGTGTTTGGAACTCTAATACAAACATGGTTTGTGCTAGCCTTTTGAAACTTGACAAAATATAGTAGTTCTAAGTTCTGTCTTTGTGGTTTTATTCCTCTTGAATTACCTTAAGCAGAGACTGCCGCAAGACACTTTCATTTCAAAGGTGTGCCAAGCTTCCAAAAAACTACTGGTTTTCTGAAATCTCGGCAAATTTTTTTTCCCCCAATCTTGATGATTCTCTGTGGTAATGATCAGTTCAATAAGTCCACTTAGCTGCCCAATTTTCATTCTTATTGCTTGAAGCGTTCGTTTCCAGTAACACTTTGAATTTTTAGGTTTCACTCTCCTTCTATATAGATAGATGTGTTTGGAACTCTAAATCAAACACGGTTTGTGATAGCTTTTTGAAACTTCACACAATAATGTAGTTCTAAGTTCTGTCTCTATGGTGTGTTTCCTCTTGAAGTAGCCAGAAGCTGAGACTGCGTAAAACACTTTCATTGGAAAGGTGTGCCAAGCTTCCAAAAAACTACTGGTTTTCTGAATAGTCGGCAAATATTTTTTCATGCGATCTTGATGATTCTCTGTGGTAAAGATCAGTTCACTAAGTCCACTTCGCTGCCTAATTTTCACTCTTCTTGCTTGAATCATTCGTTTCCAGTAACACTTAGAATTTTTAGGTTTCACTCTATTTCCTCCTATATAGATAGATGATTTTGGATGTCTAAATCAAACACGGTTTGTGCTAGCTCCTGGAAATTTGACAAAATAAAGTAGTTCTAAGTTCTATCTCTATTTTTTGTTTCGTCTTGAAGTACCCCAACAGAGACTGCCGAAGGACGCTTTCATTTCAAAGGTGTGCGAAGCTTTTAAAAAACTACTGTTTTTTTGAAATCTCGGCAAATATTATTTCACCCAATCTAGATGATTCTCTGTGGTAATGATCAGTTCACTAAGTCCACTTGGCTGCCCAATTTTCACTCTTCTTGCTTGAAGCGTTCGTTTCCAGTAACACGTAGAATTTTTAGGTTTCACTCTATTTCCTCCTATGTAGATAGATGTGTTTGGAACTCTAATACAAACATGGTTTGTGCTAGCCTTTTGAAACTTGACAAAATATAGTAGTTCTAAGTTCTGTCTTTGTGGTTTTATTCCTCTTGAATTACCTTAAGCAGAGACTGCCGCAAGACACTTTCATTTCAAAGGTGTGCCAAGCTTCCAAAAAACTACTGGTTTTCTGAAATCTCGGCAAATTTTTTTTCCCCCAATCTTGATGATTCTCTGTGGTAATGATCAGTTCAATAAGTCCACTTAGCTGCCCAATTTTCATTCTTATTGCTTGAAGCGTTCGTTTCCAGTTACACTTTGAATTTTTAGGTTTCACTCTCCTTCTATATAGATAGATGTGTTTGGAACTCTAAATCAAACACGGTTTGTGATAGCTTTTTGAAACTTCACACAATAATGTAGTTCTAAGTTCTGTCTCTATGGTTTGTTTCCTCTTGAAGTAGCCAGAAGCTGAGACTGCGTAAAACACTTTCATTGGAAAGGTGTGCCAAGCTTCCAAAAAACTACTGGTTTTCTGAATAGTCGGCAAATATTTTTTCATCCGATCTTGATGATTCTCTGTGGTAAAGATCAGTTCACTAAGTCCACTTCGCTGCCTAATTTTCACTCTTCTTGCTTGAATCATTCGTTTCCAGTAACACTTAGAATTTTTAGGTTTCACTCTATTTCCTCCTATATACATAGATGATTTTGGATGTCTAAATCAAACACGGTTTGTGCTAGCTCCTGGAAATTTGACAAAATAAAGTAGTTCTAAGTTCTATCTCTATTTTTTGTTTCGTCTAGAAGTACCCCAACAGAGACTGCCGAAGGACGCTTTCATTTCAAAGGTGTGCGAAGCTTTTAAAAAACTACTGTTTTTTTGAAATCTCGGCAAATATTATTTCACCCAATCTAGATGATTCTCTGTGGTAATGATCAGTTCACTAAGTCCACTTAGCTGCCCAATTTTCACTCTTCTTGATTGAAGCGTTCGTTTCCAGTAACACTTAGAATTTTTACGTTTCACTCTATTTCTTCCTATATAGATAGATGTGTTTGGAAGTCTAAATCAAACACGGTTTGTGCTAGCTCCTTGAAACTTGACAAAATAAAGTAGTTCTAAGTTCTGTTTTTGTGGTTTTATTCCTCTTGAATTACTTTAAGCAGAGACTGCCGAAAGACACTTTCATTTCAAAGGTGTGCCAAGCTTCCAAAAAACGACTGGTTTTGTTAATCTCGGCAAATTTTTTTTCACCCAATCTTGATGATTCTCTGTGGTAATGATCAGTTCTCTAAGTCCACTCTGCTGCCCAATATTCACTCTTCTAGGATGAAGCGTTCGTTACCAGTAACAGTTTGAATTTTTAGGTTTTACTCTGTTTTCTCCCATATAGATAGATGTGTTTGGTACTCTAAATCAAACACGGTTTGTGCTAGCTCCTTAACACTTGACAAAATAAAGTAGTTCTAAGTTCTGTCTGTGTGGTTTGTTTCCTCTTGAAGTAGCCACAAGCAGAGACTGCGTAAGACACTTTCATTGAAAAGGTGTGCCAAGCTTCCAAAAATCTACTGGTTTTCTGAATAGTCGGCAAATATTTTTTCATCCGATCTTGATGATTCTCTGTGGTAATAATCAGTTCACTAAGTCCACTTAGCTGCCCTATATTCACTCTTTTAGAATAAAGCGTTCGTTTCCAGTAACAGTTTGAGTTTTTAGGTTTCACTCTATTTCCTCCTATATAGATAGATGTTTTTGGAAGTCTAAATCAAACACGGTTTGTGCTAGCTCCCTGAAACTTGACAAAATAAAGTAGTTCTAAGTTCTGTCTTTGTGGTTTGTTTCTTCTTGAATTCCCCCAAGCAGAGACTGCCAAAACACACTTTCATTTCAAAGGTGTGCCAAGCTTCCAAAAAACTACTGGTTTTCTGAAATGTCGTCAAATTATTTTTCACCCAATTTGGTGATTCTCTGTGGTAATGATCAGATCACTAAGTCCACTTAGCTGCCCAATTTTCACTCTTCTTGCTTGAAGCGTTCGTTTCCAGTAACACGTAGAATTTTTAGGTTTCACTCTATTTCCTCTTATATAGATAGATGTGTTTGGAACTCTAATACAAACACGGTTTGTGCTAGCTTTTTGAAACTTGGCAAAATATAGTAGTTCTAAGTTCTCTCTTTGTGGTTTGTTTCTTCTTGAATTACCCCAAGCAGAGACTGCCGAAGGACACTTTCAATTCAAAGGTGTGCCCAGCTTCCAAAAAACTACTGGTTTTCTGAAATCTCGGCAAATTTTTTTCCCCCAATCTTGATGATTCTCTGTGGTAATGATCAGTTCACTAAGTCCACTTGGCTGCCCAATTTTCACTCTTCTTGCTTGAAGCGTTCGTTTCCAGTAACACGTAGAATTTTTAGGTTTCACTCTATTTCCTCCTATGTAGATAGATGTGTTTGGAACTCTAATACAAACATGGTTTGTGCTAGCCTTTTGAAACTTGACAAAATATAGTAGTTCTAAGTTCTGTCTTTGTGGTTTTATTCCTCTTGAATTACCTTAAGCAGAGACTGCCGCAAGACACTTTCATTTCAAAGGTGTGCCAAGCTTCCAAAAAACTACTGGTTTTCTGAAATCTCGGCAAATTTTTTTCCCCCAATCTTGATGATTCTCTGTGGTAATGATCAGTTCAATAAGTCCACTTAGCTGCCCAATTTTCATTCTTATTGCTTGAAGCGTTCGTTTCCAGTTACACTTTGAATTTTTAGGTTTCACTCTCCTTCTATATAGATAGATGTGTTTGGAACTCTAAATCAAACACGGTTTGTGATAGCTTTTTGAAACTTCACACAATAATGTAGTTCTAAGTTCTGTCTCTATGGTTTGTTTCCTCTTGAAGTAGCCAGAAGCTGAGACTGCGTAAAACACTTTCATTGGAAAGGTGTGCCAAGCTTCCAAAAAACTACTGGTTTTCTGAATAGTCGGCAAATATTTTTTCATCCGATCTTGATGATTCTCTGTGGTAAAGATCAGTTCACTAAGTCCACTTCGCTGCCTAATTTTCACTCTTCTTGCTTGAATCATTCGTTTCCAGTAACACTTAGAATTTTTAGGTTTCACTCTATTTCCTCCTATATAGATAGATGATTTTGGATGTCTAAATCAAACACGGTTTGTGCTAGCTCCTGGAAATTTGACAAAATAAAGTAGTTCTAAGTTCTATCTCTATTTTTTGTTTCGTCTTGAAGTACCCCAACAGAGACTGCCGAAGGACGCTTTCATTTCAAAGGTGTGCGAAGCTTTTAAAAAACTACTGTTTTTTTGAAATCTCGGCAAATATTATTTCACCCAATCTAGATGATTCTCTGTGGTAATGATCAGTTCACTAAGTCCACTTAGCTGCCCAATTTTCACTCTTCTTGATTGAAGCGTTCGTTTCCAGTAACACTTAGAATTTTTACGTTTCACTCTATTTCTTCCTATATAGATAGATGTGTTTGGAAGTCTAAATCAAACACGGTTTGTGCTAGCTCCTTGAAACTTGACAAAATAAAGTAGTTCTAAGTTCTGTTTTTGTGGTTTTATTCCTCTTGAATTACTTTAAGCAGAGACTGCCGAAAGACACTTTCATTTCAAAGGTGTGCCAAGCTTCCAAAAAACGACTGGTTTTGTTAATCTCGGCAAATTTTTTTTCACCCAATCTTGATGATTCTCTGTGGTAATGATCAGTTCTCTAAGTCCACTCTGCTGCCCAATATTCACTCTTCTAGGATGAAGCGTTCGTTACCAGTAACAGTTTGAATTTTTAGGTTTTACTCTGTTTTCTCCCATATAGATAGATGTGTTTGGTACTCTAAATCAAACACGGTTTGTGCTAGCTCCTTAACACTTGACAAAATAAAGTAGTTCTAAGTTCTGTCTGTGTGGTTTGTTTCCTCTTGAAGTAGCCACAAGCAGAGACTGCGTAAGACACTTTCATTGAAAAGGTGTGCCAAGCTTCCAAAAATCTACTGGTTTTCTGAATAGTCGGCAAATATTTTTTCATCCGATCTTGATGATTCTCTGTGGTAATAATCAGTTCACTAAGTCCACTTAGCTGCCCTATATTCACTCTTTTAGAATAAAGCGTTCGTTTCCAGTAACAGTTTGAGTTTTTAGGTTTCACTCTATTTCCTCCTATATAGATAGATGTTTTTGGAAGTCTAAATCAAACACGGTTTGTGCTAGCTCCCTGAAACTTGACAAAATAAAGTAGTTCTAAGTTCTGTCTTTGTGGTTTGTTTCTTCTTGAATTCCCCCAAGCAGAGACTGCCAAAACACACTTTCATTTCAAAGGTGTGCCAAGCTTCCAAAAAACTACTGGTTTTCTGAAATGTCGTCAAATTATTTTTCACCCAATTTGGTGATTCTCTGTGGTAATGATCAGATCACTAAGTCCACTTAGCTGCCCAATTTTCACTCTTCTTGCTTGAAGCGTTCGTTTCCAGTAACACGTAGAATTTTTAGGTTTCACTCTATTTCCTCTTATATAGATAGATGTGTTTGGAACTCTAATACAAACACGGTTTGTGCTAGCTTTTTGAAACTTGGCAAAATATAGTAGTTCTAAGTTCTCTCTTTGTGGTTTGTTTCTTCTTGAATTACCCCAAGCAGAGACTGCCGAAGGACACTTTCAATTCAAAGGTGTGCCCAGCTTCCAAAAAACTACTGGTTTTCTGAAATCTCGGCAAATTTTTTTCCCCCAATCTTGATGATTCTCTGTGGTAATGATCAGTTCACTAA
>NW_027510793.1:0-30864 GCF_048772815.1 Callospermophilus lateralis
TTGTCAAAATAAAGGTGTTCTCAGGTTTGTCTCTATGGTTTGTTTCCTCTTCAAGTAGCCCTAACCCCAGACTGTGGAAAAGCACTTATATTGAGAAGTGTTGCCAAGCTTCTAAGAAATAACGAGTTTCCTAAATACAAGGAAGTATTTTTTCATCCAATCATGATGACACTTGGCGGTAATGATCAGTAAACAAATCCCACTTGGCTCACCAAATTTTGTTCTTCTAATTTGAACCATTTGTTTACAGTAGCAGTTTATATTTTTAGGTGTCTTTCTGTTCTCTCCTATATAGATAAATGAATTTGGAACTCTTAATCTAACATGCTTTGTAGTAGGTCTTTGAACCTTGACCAAATAAAGGAGTTCTCAGTTTTGTCTCTATGGTTTGTTTCCTCTTCAAGTACCATAGGCACACACTATGGAAAAGCACTTTCATTGAGATTGGTTGTCAAGCTTCTAAGAAATAACGAGTTTCCGAAATACCAGCAAATATTTTTTCACCCAATCTTGATGATACGTGGTGGTAATGATCAGTACAAAAATTCACTAGGCTATCCAAATTTTGTTCTTCTAGGTTGAAGCGTTCGTCTACAGCAGCAGTTTTTATATGTAGGTTTCACTCTGTTCTCTCTAATATAGATAGATGAATTCTGAATTCTAAATCCAACAAGGTTTGTAGTAGCTCTTAGAAACTTGACAAAATAAAGTAGATCTCAGTTTAGTCTCTATGGTTTGTTTCCTCTTCATGTAGCCCTAGGCACAGACTGAGGAAAAGCGCTTTCATTGACAGGGGTTGCCAAGCTTCTAAGAAATAACGAGTTTCCGAAATACCAGCAAATATTTTTTCACCCAGTCTTGATGATACGTGGTGGTAATGATCAGTACACAAATCCCACTTGGCTCACTAAATTTTGTTCTTCTGGGTTTCAGCGTTCGTTTACAGTAGCAGTTTTAATTTTGGGGTTTCACTCTGTTCTCTCCTATATAGATAGATGAATTTGGAACTCTAAATCCAACATGGTTTGTAGTACCTCTTTGAAACTTGACAAAATAAAGTAGTTCTCAGTTTAGTCTCTATGGTTTGTTTCCTCTTCATGTAGCCCTAGGCACAGACTGTGGAAAAGCACTTTCATTGACAGGGGTTGCCAAGCTTCTACGAAATAACGGGTTTCAGAAATACCAGCAAATATTTTTTCACCCAATCTTGATGATACTTGGTGGTAATCATCAATACACAAATCCCACTTGGCTCACCAAATTTTGTTCTTCTAGTTTGAAGCGTTCGTCTACATTAGCAGTTTTTATATTTAGGTTTCACTCTGTTCTCTCCTATATAGATATATGTATTTGGAACTCTAAATCCAACATGGTTTGTAGTAGCTCTTTGAAACTTGACAAAATAAAGGAGTTCTCAATTTTGTCTCTTTGATTGTTTCCTCTTCAAGTAGCCCTAGGCACAGACTGTGGAAAAGCACTTTCATTGATAGGGCTACCAAGGATCTAAGAAATAACGAGTTTCCGCAATACCAGCAAATATTTTTTCACCCAATCTTGATGATACTCAATGGTAATGATCAGTACACAAATCCCACTTGGCTCGAAAATTTTGTTCTTCTAGTTTGAAGCGTTCGTCTACAGTACCTGTTTTTATATTTAGGTTTCACTCTGTTCTCTCCTAAATATTTAGATGAATTTGGAACTCTAAATCCAACATGGTTTGTAGTAGCTCTTTGAAACTTGACAAAATAAAGGAGTTCTCAGTTTAGTCTCTATGGTTTGTTTCCTCTTCAAGTAGCCCTAAACACAGACTGTTGAAAAGCACTTTCATTAATAGGGGTTGCCAAGCTTCCAAGAAATTACGAAATTCCGATATACCATCAAATATTTTTTCACCCAATCCTGATGATACGTGGTGGCAATAACAAGTACACAAATCCCACTTGACTCACCAAATTTTGTTCTTCTAGGTTTATGCGTTCGTTTACAGTAGCAGTTTTTATTTTTGGGTTTCACTCTGTTCTCTCCTATATAGATAGATGAATTTGGAACTCTAAATCCAACATGGTGTGTAGTAGCTGTATGAAACTTGACAAAATAAAGGAGTTCTCAGTTTTGTCTCTATTGTTTGTTTCCTCTTCAAGTAGCCGTAGGCACAGACTGTGGAAAAGCACTTTCATTGAGAGGGGTTGCCAAGCTTCTACGAAATAACGAGTTTCCGAAATACCAGCAAAGATTTTTTCACCCAATCTTGATGATACGTGGTGGTAATGATCAGTACACAAATTCACTAGGCTATCCAAATTTTGTTCTTCTAGGTTGAAGCGTTCGTCTACAGCAGCAGTTTTTATATGTAGGTTTCACTCTGTTCTCTCTAATATAGATAGATGAATTTGGAATTCTAAATCCAACATGGTTTGTAGTAGCTCTTTGAAACTTGACAAAATAAAGTAGATCTCAGTTTAGTCTCTATGGTTTGTTTCCTTTTCAAGTAGCCCTAGGCACAGATTGTGGAAAACCACTTTCATTGAGAGGGGTTGCCAAGTTTCCGAGAAATAACGAGTTTCCGAAATACCAGCAAATATTTTTTCACCCAATCTTGATGATACGTGGTGGTAATGAGAAGTACACAAATCCCACTTGGCTCACCAAATTTTGTTCTTCTAAGTTGAAGCGTTCGTCTACAGTAGCAGTTTTTATTTTTAGGTTTCACTCTGTTCTCTCCTATATAGATAGATGAATTTGGAACTCGAAATCCAACATGGTTTGTAGTAGCTCTTTGAAACTTGAGAAACTAAGGAGTTCTCAGTTTTGTCTCTATGGTTTGTTTCCTTTTCAAGTAGCCCTATGCACAGACTGTGAAAAAGCGCTTTCATTGACGGGGGTTGCCAAGCTTCCAAGAAATTACGTGTTTCCGAAATACCAGCAAATATTTTTTCCCCCAATCTTGATGATACTTGGTGGTAATTATCAGTACACAAATCCCACTAGGCTCACCAAATTTCGTTCTTCTAGGTTGAAGCGTTCGTCTACAGTCGCAGTTTTTATACTTAGGTTTCCCTGTGTTCTCTCCAATATAGATAGATGAATTTGGAACTCTAAATCCAACATAGTTTGTAGTAGCTCTATGAAACTTGACAAAAAAAAGAGGTTCTCAGTTTTGTCTGTATGGTTTTTTTCCTCTTCAAGTAGCCCTATTCACAGACTGTGGAAAAGCACTTTCATTGAGAGGGGTTGCCAAGCTTCTACGAAATAACGAGTTTCCGAAATACCAGCAAAGATTTTTTCACCCAATCTTGATGATACGTGGTGGTAATGATCAGTACACAAATTCACTAGGCTATCCAAATTTTGTTCTTCTAGGTTGAAGCGTTCGTCTACAGCAGCAGTTTTTATATGTAGGTTTCACTCTGTTCTCTCTAATATAGATAGATGAATTTGGAATTCTAAATCCAACATGGTTTGTAGTAGCTCTTTGAAACTTGACAAAATAAAGTAGATCTCAGTTTAGTCTCTATGGTTTGTTTCCTTTTCAAGTAGTCCTAGGCACAGATTGTGGAAAACCACTTTCTTTGAGAGGGGTTGCCAAGTTTCCGAGAAATAACGAGTTTCCGAAATACCAGCAAATATTTTTTCACCCAATCTTGATGATACGTGGTGGTAATGAGAAGTACACAAATCCCACTTGGCTCACCAAATTTTGTTCTTCTAGGTTGAAGCGTTCGTCTACAGTAGCAGTTTTTATTTTTAGGTTTCACTCTGTTCTCTCCTATATAGATAGATGAATTTGGAACTCGAAATCCAACATGGTTTGTAGTAGCTCTTTGAAACTTGAGAAAGTAAAGGAGTTCTCAGTTTTGCCTCTATGGTTTGTTTCCTTTTCAAGTAGCCCTATGCACAGTCTGTGGAAAAGCTCTTTCATTGACGGGGGTTGCCAAGCTGCCAAGAAATTACGTGTTTCCGAAATACCAGCAAATATTTTTTCCCCCAATCTTGATGATACTTGGTGGTAATGATCAGTACACAAATCCCACTTGGCTCACCAAATTTTGTTCTTCTAGTTTGAAGCGTTCGTCTACAGTAGCATTTTTTATATTTAGGTTTCACTCTGTTCTCTCCTATATAGATAGATGAATTTGGAACTCTAAATCCAACATGCTTTGTAGTAGCTCTTTGAAACTCGACAAAATAAAGGAGTTCTCAGTTTAGTGTCTATGGTTTGTTTCCTCTTCAAGTAGCCATAGGCACAGACTGTGGAAAAGCACTTTCATTGAGAGGGGTTGCCAAGCTTCTATGAAATAACGAGTTTCCGAAATACCAGCAAATATTTCTTCACCCAATCTTGATGATACTTGGTGGTAATGATCAGCACTCAAATCCCACTTGGCTCACCAAATTTTGTTCTTCTAGTTTCAAGCGTTCCTCTACAGTAGCAGTTTTTATATGTAGGTTTCACTCTGTTCTCTCCTGTATAGATAGATGAATTTTGAACTCTAAATCAAACATGGTTTGTAGTAACTCATTGAAAATTGACAAAATAAAGGAGTTCTCAGTTTAGTCTCTTTGGTTTGTTACCTCTTCAAGTAGCCCAAGGCACAGACTGTGGAAAAGCGCTTTCATTGACGGGGGTTGCCAAGCTTCCAAGAAATTACGTGTTTCTGAAATACCAGCAAATATTTTTTCACCCAATCTTCATGATACTTGGTGGTAATGATCAGTACACAAATCCCACTTGGCTCACCAAATTTTGTTCTTCTTTGTTTCAGCGTTCGTTTAGAGTAGCAGTTTTTATTTTTGGGTTTCTATCTGTTCTCTCCTATATAGATAGATGAATTTGGAACTCTAAATCCAACATGGTTTGTAGTACCTCTTTTAAACTTGACAAAATAAAGTAGTTCTCAGTTTAGTCTCTATGGTTTGTTTCCTCTTCATGTAGCCCTAGGCACAGACTGTGGAAAAGCACTTTCATTGACAGGGGTTGCCAAGCTTCTAAGAAATAACGAGTTTCCGAAATACCAGCAAATATTTTTTCACCCAATCTTGATGATACTTGGTGGTAATCATCAGTACACAAATCCCACTTGGCTCACCAAATTTTGTTCTTCTAGTTTGAAGCGTTCGTGTACAGTAGCAGTTTTTATATTTAGGTTTCACTCTGTTCTCTCCTATATAGATAGATGAATTTGGAACTCTAAATACAACATGGTTTGTAGTAGCTCTTTGAAACTTGACAAAATAAAGGAGTTCTCAGTTTAGTCTCTATGGTTTGTTTCCTCTTCAAGTAGCCGTAGGCACAGACTGTGGAAAAGCACTTTCATTGAGAGGGGTTGCCAAGCTTCTAAGAAATAACGAGTTCCCGAAATACCAACAAATATTTTTTCACCCAATCTTGATGATACTTGGTGGTAATGATCAGTACACAAATCCCACTTGGCTCACCAAATTTTGTTCTTCTAGGTTGAAGCGTTCGTTTACAGTAGCAGTTTTTATTTTTGGGTTTCACTCTGTTCTCTCCAATATAGATAGATGAATTTGGAATTCTAAATCCAACATGGTTTGCAGTAGCTCTTTGAAACTTGACAAAATAAAAGAGTTCTCAGTTTTGTCTCTATGGGTTGTTTCCTCGTCAAGTAGCCCTAGGCACACACTGTGGAGAAGCACTTTTTTTGAGAGGGGTTGTCAAGCTTCTAAGAAATAACGAGTTTCCGAAATACCAGCAAATATTTTTTCACCCAATCTTGATGATGCTTGGTGGTAATGATCAGTACATAAATCCCACTTGGCTAACCAAATTTTGTTCTTCTAGGTTGAATCTTTCATCTACAGTAGCATTTTTTATATTTAGGTATCCTTGTGTTCTCTCCTATATAGATAGATGAATTTGGAACTCTAAATCCAACATGGTTTGTAGTAGCTCTTTGAAACTTGACAAAAAAAAGTGGTTCTCAGTTTTGTCTCCATGGTTTGCTTCCTCTTCAAGTAGCCCTAAGCAGAGACTGTGGAAAAACACTTTCATTGAAAGGGTTTGCCAAGCTTCCAAGAAATTACGAGTTTCCGAAATACAAGCAAATATTTTTTCACCCAATCTTGATGATACGTTGTAGTAATGACAAGTACACAAATCCAACATGGCTCACCAAATTTTGTTTTTCTAGCTTGAAGCGTTCGTTTACAGTAGCAGTTTTTTATTTTTAGGTTTCACTCTGTTCTCTCCTATATAGATAGATGAATTTGGAACTCTAAATACAACATGGTTTGTAGTAGCTTTTTGAAACTTGACAAAATAAAGGACTTCTCAGTTTAGTCTGTATGGTTTGTTTCCTCTTCAAGTAGCCGTAGGCACAGACTGTGGAAAAGCACTTTCATTGAGAGGGGTTGCCAAGCTTCTAAGAAATAACGAGTTTCCGAAATAGGAACAAATATTTTTTCCCCCAATCTTGATGATACTTGGTGGTAATGATCTGTACACAAATCCCACTTGGCTCACCAAATTTTGTTCTTCTAGTTTGAAGCGTTCGTCTACAGTAGCAGTTTTTATATTTAGGTTTCACTCTGCTCTCTCCTATATAGACAGATGAATTTGGAACTCTAAACCCAACATGGTTTGTAGTAGCTCTTTGAAACTTGACAAAATAAAGGAGTTCTCAATTTAGTCTTTATGGTTTGTTTCCTCTTCAAGTAGCCGTAGGCACAGAGTGTGGAAAACCACTTTCATTGAGAGGGGTTGCCAAGCTTCTAAGAAATAACGAGTTTCCGAAATACCAGCAAATATTTTTTCACCCATTCTTGATGATACGTGGTGGTAATGACAAGTACACATATCCCACTTTTCTCACCAAATTTTGTTCTTCTAGGTTGAAGCGTTCGTTTACCCTAGCAGTTTTTATTTTTGGGTTTCACTTTGTTCTCTCCAATATAGATAGATGAATTTGGAACTCTAAATCCAACATGGTTTGTAGTAGCTCTTTGAAACTTGACAAAATGAAAGAGTTCTCAGTTTTGTCTCTATGTGTTGTTTCCTCTTCAAGTACTCATAGGCACAGACTGTGGAGAAGCACTTTTATTGAGAGGGGTTGCCAAGCTTCTAAGAAATAACTAGTTTCCGAAATACCAGCAAATATTTTTTCACCCAATCTTGATGATTCTTGGTGGTAATGATCAGTACATAAATCCCACTTGGCTCACCAAATTTTGTTCTTCTAGATTGAATCTTTCGTCTACAGTAGCAGTTTTTATATTTAGGTATCCCTGGGTTCTCTCCTATATAGATAGATGAATTTGGAACTCTAAATCCAACATGGTTTGTAGTAGCTCTTTGAAACATGACAAAAAAAGTGGTTGTCAGTTTTGTCTCCATGGTTTGCTTCCTCTTCAAGTAGCCCTAAGCAGAGACTGTGGAAAAACATTTTCATTGAAAGGGGGTGCCAAGCTTCCAAGAAATTACGAGTTTCCGAAATACAAGCAAATATTTTTTCACCCAATCTTGATGATACGTTGTAGAAATGACAAGTACACAAATCCCACTTGGCTCGCCAAATTTTGTTATTCTAGTTTGAAGCGTTCATCTACAGTACCTGTTTTTATGTTTAGGTTTCACTCCGTTCTCTCCTATATAGGTAGATGAATTTGGAATTCTAAATCCAATATGGTTTGTAGTAGCTCTTTGAAACTTGACAAAATAAAGGAGTTCTCAGTTTAGTCTCTATGGTTTGTTTCCTCTTCAAGTAGCTGTAGGCACAGACTGTGGAAAATCACTTTCATTGAGAGGGGTTGCCAAGCTTCTAAGAAATAAGGAGTTTCCGAAATACCAACAAATATTTTTTCACCCAATCTTGATGATACTTGGTGGTAATGATCAGTACAAAAATCCCACTTGGCTCACCAAATGTTGTTCTTCTAGTTTGAAGCGTTCGTCTACAGTAGCAGTTTTTATATTTAGGTTTCACTCTGCTCTCTCCTATATAGATAGATCAATTTGGAACTCTAAATCCAACATGGTTTGTAGTAGCTCTTTGAAACTTGACAAAAAAAAAGTGGTTCTCAGTTTTGTCTCTATGGTTTGCTTCCTCTTCAAGTAGCACTAAGCAGAGACTGTGGAAAAACACTTTCATTGAAAGCGGTTGCCAAGCTTCCAAGAAATTACGTTTTTCCGAAATACAAGCAAATATATTTTCACCCAATCTTGATGATACTTGGTGGTAATGATCAGTACACAAATCTCACTTGGCTCACCAAATTTTGTCCTTCTAGGTCGAAGCGTTCGTCTACAGTAGCAGTTTTTATACTTAGGTTTCCCTGTGTTCTCTCCAATATAGATAGATGAATTTGGAACTCTAAATCCAACATGGTTTGTAGTAGCTCTATGAAACTTTACAAAAAAAAAAAGGTTCTCAGTTTGTCTCTATGGTTTGTTTCCTCTTCAAGTAGCCCTAGGCACAGATTGTGGAAAAAGCACTCTCATTGAGAAGGGTTGCCACGCTTCTAACAAATAACGAGTTTCCGAAATACCAGGAAATATTTTTTCACCAAATCTTGAGGATACTTGGTGGTAATGATCAGTACAGAATTCCCACTTGGCTTACCAAATTTTGTTCTTCTATGTTGAAGCGTTTGTCTACAGTAGCAGTTTTTATATTTAGGTTTCACTGTGTTCTCTCCTATATAGATCGATGAATTTGGAACTCTAAATTCAACATGGTTTGTAGTAGCTCTTTGAAACTTGACAAAATAAATAAGTTCTCAGTTTAGTCTCTATGGTTTGTTTCCTCTTCAACTAGCCCTAGGCACAGACAGTGGAAAAGCACTTACATTGGGAGGGGTTCCCACTCTTCTAAGAAATAACGAGTTTCCGAAATACCAGCAAATATTTTTTGACCCAATCTTGATGATACGTGGTAGTAATGATCAGTACACTAATCTCACTAGGCTCACCAAATTGTGTTCTTCTAGGTTGAAGCGTTCGTCTACAGCAGCAGTTTTTATATGTAGGTTTCACTCTGTTCTCTCTTATATAGAGAGATGAATTTGGAACTCTAAATCGAACATGGTTTGTAGTAGCTCTTTGAAACTTAACAAAATAAAGTAGATCTCAGTTTAGTGTCTATGGTTTGTTTCCTCTTCAAGTAGCCATAGGCACAGACTGTGGAAAAGCACTTTAATTGAAAGGGGTTGACAAGCTTCCAAGAAATAACGTGTTCCCGAAATACCAGAAATATTTTTTCACCCGATCTTGATGATACGTGGTGGTAATGACAAGTACACAAATCCCACTTGGCTCACCAAATTTTGTTCTTCTAGGTTGTAGCGTTCGTCTACAGTTGTAGTTTTTATTTTTAGGTTTAACTCTGTTCTCTCCTATATTGATAGATGAATTTGGAACTCTAAATCCAACATGGTTTGTCTTTGTCGTAGCTCTTTGATACGTGACAAAATAAAGGAGTTCTCAGTTTTGTCTCTATGGTTTGTTTCCACTTCAAGTAGCCCTAGGCCCAGACTGTGGAAAAGCTCTTTCATTGACGGGGGTTGCCAAGCTTCCAAGAAATTACGGGTTTCTGAAATACCAGCAAAAATTTATTCACCCAATCTTGATGATACTTGGTGGTGATGATCAGTACACAAATCCCACTTGGCTCACCAAATTTTGTTCTTCTGGGTTTCAGCGTTCGTTTACAGTAGCAGTTTTTTTTTTTTTTTTCTGGGTTTCAATCTGCTTACTCCTATATAGATAGATGAATTGGGAACTCTAATTCCAACATGGTTTGTAGTACCTATTTGAAACATCACAAAATAAAGTAGTTCTCAGTTTAGTCTCTATGGTTTGTTTCCTCTTCAAGTAGCCCTAGGCACATACTGTGGAAAAGCACATTCATTTAGAGGGGTTGCCAAGCTTTTAAGAAATAATGACTCTCCGAAATACCAGCGAATATTTTTTCACCCAATCTTGATGATACTTGGTGGTAATGGTCAGTACACAAATCCCACTTGGCTCACCAAATTTTGTTCTTCTAGGTTGAAGCGTTCGTCTACAGTAGCAGTTTTTATATTTAGGTTTCACTCTGTTCTCTCCTATATAGATAGATGAATTTGGAACTCTAAATCCAACATGGTTTGTAGTAGCTCTTTGAAAATTGACAAAATAAAGGAGTTCTCAGTTTCTTCTCTATGGTTTGTTTCATCTTCATATAGCCCAAGGCATAGAATGTGGAAAAGCGCTTTCATTGACGGGTTTGCCAAGCTTCCAAGAAATTACATGTTTCCGAAATACCAGCAAATATTTTTCACCCAATCTTGACAATATTTGGTGGTAATGATCAGTACACAATTCCCACTTGGCTCACCAAATTTTGTTCTTCTAGGTTGAAGCGTTCGTCTACAGTAGCAGTTTTTATACTTAGGTTTCCCTGTGTTCTCTCCAATATAGATAGATGAATTTGGAACTCTAAATCCAACATGGTTTGTAGTAGCTCTTTGAAACTTGACAAAATAAAGTAATTCTCAGTTTAGTCTCTATGGTTTGTTTCCTCTTCATGTAGCCCTAGGCACAGATTGTGGAAAAGCACTTTAATTGAAAGGGGTTGCCAAGCTTCCAAGAAATAACGTGTTTCCGAAATACCAGCAAATATTTTTTCACCCAATCTTGATGATACGTGGTGGTAATGATCAGTACACAAATCCCACTTGCCTCACCAAATTTTGTTCTTCTGGGGTTTCAGCGTTCGTTTACAGTAGCAGTTTTTATTTTTGGGTTTCAATCTGTTCTCTCCTATATAGATAGATGAATTTGGAACTCTAAATCCAACATGGTTTGTAGTAGCTCTTTGAAACTTGGCAAAATGAAGGAGTTCTCAGTTTAGTCTCTATGGTTTGTTTCCTCTTCACATAGCCCAAGGCACAGACTGTGGAAAAGCTCTTTCATTGACGGTGGTTGCCAAGCGTCCAAGAAATTACGTGTTTCCGAAATACCAGCAAATATTTTTTCACCCAATCTTGATGATACTTGGTGGTGATGATCAGTACACAAATCCCACTTGGCTCACCAAATTTTGTTCTTTTGGTTTTCAGCGTTCGTTTACAGTAGCAGTTTTTTTTTTGGGGGGTTTCAATCTGCTTACTCCTATATAGATAGATGAATTTGGAACTCTATATCCAACATGGTTTGTAGTACCTCTTTGAAACTTCTCAAAATAAAGTAGTTCTCAGTTTAGTCTCTATGTTTTGTTTCCTCTTCAAGTAGCCCTAGGCACAGACTGTGGAAAAGCACTTTCATTGACAGGGGTTGAAATGCTTCTAAGAAATAACGAGTTTCCGAAATACCAGCAAATGTTTTTTCACCCAATCTTGATGATACTTGGTGGTAATGATCAGTACACAAATCCCACTTGGCTCACCAAATTTTGTTCTTCTAGGTTGAAGCGTTAGTCTACAGCAGCAGTTTTTATATATAGGTTTCACTCTGTTTTCTCTTATATAGATAGGTGAATTTGGAATTCTAAATCCAACATGGTTTGTAGTAGCTCTTTGAAACTTGACAAAATAAAGTAGTTCTCAGTTTAGTCTCTATCGTTTCTTTCCTCTTCAAGTAGCCTTTGGCACAGACTATGGAAAGGCACTTTCATTGAGAGGGGTTGCCAAGCTTCTAAGAAATGACGAGTTTCCGAAATACCAGCAATTATTTTCTCACCCAAACTTGATGATACTTGGTGGTAATGATCAGTACACAAATCCCACTTGGCTCACCAAATTTTGTTCTTCTATGTTGAAGGGTTCGTCTACAGTAGCAGTTGTTATATTTAGGGTTCACTTGGTTCTCTCCTATATAGATAGATGAATTTGGAACTCTAAATCCAACATGGTTTGTAGTAGCTCTTTGAAACTTGAGAAAATAAAGGAGTTCCCAGTTTTGTATCTATGGTTTCTTTCCTCTTCAAGTAGCTCTAGGCACAGACTGTGGAAAAGCACTTTCATTGAGAGGGGTTGCCAAGCTTCTAAGAAATAAAGAGGTTCCAAAATACCAGCAAATACTTTTTCACCCAATCTTGATAAATCTTTGTGGTAATGATCAGTACACAAATCCCACTTGGCTCTCCAAATTGTGTTCTTCTAGGTTGAAGCGTTTGTCTCAGTAGCAGTTTTTATATTTAGGTTTCACTCTCATCTCTCCTATATAGATAGATGAATTTGAAACTCTATATCTAACATGGTTTGTAGTAGCTTTTTGAAACTTGACAAAATAAAGGAGTTCTCAGTTCTGTCTCTATGGTTTGTTTTCTCTTCAAGTAGCCCTAGGCACAGACTGTGGAAAAGCACTTTCATTGAGAGGGGTTGCCAAGCTTCTAAGAAATAACAAATTTCTGAAATACCAGCAAATATTTTTCACCCAATCTTGATGATACTTGGTGGTAATGATCAGTACACAAATCCCACTTGGCTCACCAAATTTTGTTCTTCTAGGTTGAAGCGTTCGTCTCAGTAGCAGTTTTTATATTTAGGTTTCACTCTCATCTCTAATATATACATAGATGAATTTGGAACTCTAAATCCAACATGGTTTGTAGTAGCTCTTTGAAACTTGACAAAATAAAGGAGTTCTCAGTTTTGACTCTATGGTTTGTTTCCTCTCAAGTAGCCCTAGGCACAGACTGTGGAAAAGCACTTATATTGAGAGGGGTTGCCAAGCTTCTAAGAAATAACGAGTTTCTGAAATACCAGCAAATATTTTTTCACCCAATCTTGATGATACTTGGTGGTAATGATCAGTACACAAATCCCACTTGGCTCACCAATTTTTGTTCTTCTAGGTTGAAGCGTTCGTCTACAGTAGCAGTTTTTATACTTAGGTTTCCCTGTGTTCTCTCCAATATAGATAGTTGAATTTGGAACTCTAAATCCAAAATGGTTTGTAGTAGCTCTATGAAACTTGACAAAAACAAGAGGTTCTCAGTTTTGTCTCTATGGTTTGTTTCCTCTTCAAGTATCCCTAAGCACAGACTGTGAAAAATCACTTTCATTGAGAGGGGTAGCCAAGCTTCTAAGAAATAATGAGTTTCCGAAATACCAGCAAATATTTTTTCACACAATCTTGATGATACTTGGTGGTAATGATCAGTACACAAATCCCGCTTGGCTCACCAAATTTTGTTCTTCTAGGTTGAAGTGTTCGTCTACAGTAGCTGTTTTTTTTATTTAGGTTTCACTCTGTTCTCTCCTATATAGGTAGATGAATTTGGAACTCTAAATCCAACATGGTTTTTAGTAGCTCTTTGAAACTTGAGAAAATAAAGGAGTTCTCAGTTTAGTCTCTATGATTTGTTTCCTCTTCAAGTAGCCGTAGGCACAGACTTTGGAAAAGCACTTTCATTGAGAGGGGTAGCCAAGCTTTCAAGAAATTACGAGTTTCCGATATACCAGCAAATATTTTTTCACCCAATCTTGATGATACGTGGTGGCAATGACAAGTACACATATCCCACTTGGCTCACCAAATTTTGTTCATCTGGGTTTCAGCGTTCGATTACAGTAGCAGTTTTTATTTTTGGGTTTCACTCTCTTCTCTCCTATATAGATCGATAAATTTGGAACTCTAAATCCAACATGGTTTGTAGTAGCTCTTTGAAACTTAACAAAATAAAGTAGTTCTCAGTTTAGTCTCTATGGTTTGTTTCCTCTTCAAGTAGCCCTAGGCACTGACTGTGGAAAAGCACTTTCATTGTAAGGGGTTGCCAAGCTTCCAAGAAATTACGAGTTTCCGATATACCAGCAAATATTTTTTCACCCAATCTTGATGATACGTGGTGGCAATGACAAGTACACATATCCCACTTGGCTCACCAAATTTTGTTCATCTGGGTTTCAGCGTTCGATTACAGTAGCAGTTTTTATTTTTGGGTTTCACTCTCTTCTCTCCTATATAGATCGATAAATTTGGAACTCTAAATCCAACATGGTTTGTAGTAGCTCTTTGAAACTTAACAAAATAAAGTAGTTCTCAGTTTAGTCTCTATGGTTTGTTTCCTCTTCAAGTAGCCCTAGGCACTGACTGTGGAAAAGCACTTTCATTGTAAGGGGTTGCCAAGCTTCCAAGAAATTACGAGTTTCCGATATACCAGCAAATATTTTTTCACCCAATCTTGATGATACGTGGTGGCAATGACAAGTACACAAATCCCACTTGGCTCACCAAATTTTGTTCTTCTATGTTGAAGCGTTCGTCTACAGTAGCAGTTTTTATTTTTAGGTTTCACTCTGTTCTCTCCTATATAATAGATGAGTTTGGAACTCTAAATCCAACATGGTTTGTCGTAGCTCTTTGAAACTTGACAAAGTAAAGGAGTTCTCAGTTTTGTCTCTATGGTTTGTTTCCACTTCAAGTAGCCCTAGGCACAGACTGTGGAAAAGCACTTTCATTGAGAGGGGTTGCCAAGCATCTAAGAAATAACGAGTTTCCGAAACACCAGCAAATATTTTTTCACCCAATCTTGATGATACTTGGTGGTAATAATCAGTACACAAATCCCACTTGGGTCACCAAATTTTGTTCTTCTAGGGTGAAGCGTTCGTCTACAGTAGCAGTTTTTATATTTAGGTTTCACACTGTTCTCTCCTATATAATAGATGAGTTTGGAACTCTAAATCCAACATGGTTTGTCGTAGCTCTTTGAAACTTGACAAAGTAAAGGAGTTCTCAGTTTTGTCTCTATGGTTCGTTTCCACTTCAAGTAGCCCTAGGCACAGACTGTGGAAAAGCAGTTTCATTGAGAGGGGTTGCCAAGCTTCTAAGAAATAACGAGTTTCCGAAATACCAGCAAATATTTTTTCACCCAATCTTGATGATACTTGGTGGTAATAATCAGTACACAAATCCCACTTGGCTCACCAAATTTTGTTCTTCTAGGTTGAAGCGTTTGTCTACAGTAGCAGTTTTTATATTTAGGTTTCACTCTGTTCTCTCCTATATAGATAGATGAATTTGGAACTCTAAATAAAACATGGTTTGTAGTAGCTCTTTGAAAATTGACAAAATAAAGGAGTTCTCAGTTTAGTCTCTATGGTTTGTTTCCTCTTCACATAGCCAAAGGAACAGACTGTGGAAAAGCGCTTTCATTGATGGGGGTTGCCAAGCTTCCAAGAAATTACCTTTTTCCGAAATACCAGCAAATATTTTTTCACCCAATCTTGATGATACTTGGTGGTAATGATCACTACACAAATCCCACTTGATCACCAAATTGTGTACTTCTAGATTGAAGAGTTCGTCTACAGCAGCAGTTTTTATATGTAGGTTACACTCTGTTCTCTCCTATATAGACAGATGAATTTGGAACTCTAAATCCAACATGGTTTGTAGTAGCTCTTTGAAACTTGACATAAAAAGTAGTTCACAGTTTTGTCTCTATGGTTTGTTTCCTCTTCAATAGCCCTAGGCACAGACTGTGGAAAAGCACTTTCATTGAGAGGGGTTGCCACGCTTCTAAGAAATAACGAGTTTCTCAAATACCAGCAAATATTTTTTCACCCAATCTTGATGATACATGGTGGTAATGATCAGTACACAACTCCCACTTGGCTCACCAAATTTCGTTCTTCTAGGTTGAAGCGTTCGTCTACAGTAGCAATTTTTATTTTTAGGTTTCACTCTGTTCTCTCCTATATAGATAGATTAATTTGGAACTCTAAATCCAACATGGTTTGTAGTAACTCTTTGAAACTTGACCAAATAAAGGAGTTCTCAGTTTTGTCTCTACGGTTTTTCTTCTTCAAATAGCCCTAGGCACAGACTGTGGAAAAGCACTTTCATTGAGAGGGGTTGCCAAGCTTCTAAGAAATTACGAGTTTCCGAAATACCAGCAAATATTTTTTCACCCAATCTTGATGATAAGTGGTGGTAATGACAAGTACATTAATCCCACTTGGATCACCAAATTTTGTTCTTCTAGGTTGAAGCGTTCATTTACAGTAGCAGTTTTTATTTTTAGGTTTCACTCTGTTCTCTCCTATATAAATAGATGAATTTCGAACTCTAAAGAGAACATGGTTTGTAATAGCTCTTTGAAACTTGACAAAATAAAGGAGTTCTCAGTTTAGTCTCTATGGTTTGTTTCCTCTTCAAGTAGCCCTAGGCACAGACTTTGGAAAAGCACTTTAATTGAGAGGGGTTGCCAAGCTTCCAAGAAATTACGAGTTTCCGAAATACCAGCAAATATTTTTTCATCCAATCTTGATGATACTTTGTGGTAATGATCAGTACACAAATCCCACTTGGCTCACCAAATTTTGTTCCTTCTGGTTGAAGCGTTCGACTACAGTAGCAGTTTTATATTTAGGTTTCACACTGTTCTCTCCTATATAGACAGATGAATTTGGAATTGTATATCCAACATGGTTTTTAGAAGTTCTTTGAAACTTGACAAAATAAAGAAGTTCTCAGTTTTGCCTCTATGGTTTGTTGTCTCTTCAAGTAGCCCTAGGCACAGACTGTGGAAATGCACTTTCATTGTGAGGGGTTGCCAAGCTTCTGTGAAATAACGAGTTTCCGAAATACCAGCAAATATTTTTTCACCCAATCTCGATTATACTTGGTGGTAATGCTCAGTACACAAATCCCACTTGGCTCACCAAATTTTGTTCTTCTAGGTTGAAGCTTTCGTCTACAGTAGCAGTTTTTATATTAGGTCTCCCTCGTTCTCTCCTATATAGATAGATGAATTTGGTACTCTAAATCCAACATGGTTTGTAGTAGCTCTTTGAAACTTGACAAAATAAAGGAGTTCTCAGTTAAGTCTCTATGGTTTGTTTCCTCTTCAAATAGCCCTAGGAACAGTCTGTGAAAAAGCACTTAAATTGAGAGGGGTTGCCAATCTTCCAAGAAATTACGAGTTTCCGAAATACCAGCAAATATTTTTTCACCCAATCTTGATGATATGTGGTGGAAATGACAAGTACACAAATACCACTTGGCTCACCAAATTTTGTTCTTCTAGGTTGAAGCGTTTGTTTACAGTAGCAGTTTATATTTTTAGGTTTCACTCTGTTCTCTCCTATATAGATAGATAAATTTGGAACTCTAAATCCAGCATGGTTTGTAGTAGCTCTTTGAAACTTGACAAAATAAAGGAGTTCTCAGTTTATTCTCTATGGATTCTTTCCTCTTCAAGTAGCCCTAGGCACTGACTGTGGAAAAGCACTTTCATTAAGAGTTGTTGCCAAGCTTCCAAGAAATTACGATTTTCCGAAATACCAGCAAATATTTTTTCACCCAATCTTGATGATACGTTTTGGTAATGACAATTACACAAATCGAACTTGGCTTACCCAATTTTGTTCTTCTAGGTTTAAGAGTTGGTCTACAGAAGGAGTTTTTATATTTAGGTTTCACTCTGTTCTCTTTTATATAGATAGATGAATTTGGAACGCTAAATCCAACATGGTTTGTAGTAGCTCTTTGAAACTTGACAAAGAAAAGTAGTTCTCAGTTTTGTCTCTATGGTTTGTTTCCTCTTCAAGTAGCCCTAGGCACAGACTGTGGAATAACACTTTCATTGAGATAGGTTGCCAAGCTTCTAAGAAATAACGAGTTTCCTAAATACCAGCAAATATTTTTTTATCCAATGTTGATGATACTTGGTGGTAATGATCAGTACACAAATCCCACTTGGCTCACCAAATTGTGTTCTTCTGGGTTGAAGCGTTCGTCTACAGTAGCTGTTTTTATATTTAGGTTTCACTCTATTCTCTCTTATATAGATAGATGAATTTGGAACTCTAAATCCAACATGTTTTGTAGTACCTCTTTGAAACTTGACAAAGAAAAGTAGTTCTCAGTTTGTCTCTATGGTTTGTTTCCTCTTCAAGTAGCCCTAGGCACAGACTGTGGAATAAAACTTTCATTGAGAGGGGTTGCCAATTTTCTAAGAAATAAAGAGTTTCCGAAACACCAGCAAATATTTTTTCACCCAATCTTGATGACACTTGGTGGTAATGATCAGGACACAGATCCCACAGGCTCAACAAATTTTTTTCTTCTAGGTTGAAGCTTTCCTCTACAGTAACAGTTTTTATATTTAGGTTTCCCTCTCTTCTCTCCTACATAGAAAGTTGAATTTGAACTCTAAATCCAACATGGTTTGTAGTAGCTCTTTGAAACTTGACAAAATAAAGTAGATCTCAGTTTAGTCTCTATGGTTTCTTTCCTCTTCAAGTAGCCCTAGGCACAGATTGTGGAAAAACACTTTAATTGAAAGGGGTTGCCAAGCTTCCAAGAAATAACGTGTTTCCGAAATACCAGCAAATATTTTTTCACCCGATCTTGATGATACGTGGTGGTAATGACAAGTACACAAATCCCACTTGGCTCACCAAATTTTGTTCTTCTAGGTTGAAGCGTTCGTCTACAGTAGCCGTTTTTATTTTTAGGTTTCACTCTGTTCTCTCATATATAGATAGATGAATTTGGAACTCTAAATCCAACAGGGTTTGTAGTAGGTCTTTTAAACTTGTCAAAATAAAGGTGTTCTCAGGTTTGTCTCTATGGTTTGTTTCCTCTTCAAGTAGCCCTAACCCCAGACTGTGGAAAAGCACTTATATTGAGAAGTGTTGCCAAGCTTCTAAGAAATAACGAGTTTCCTAAATACAAGGAAATATTTTTTCATCCAATCATGATGACACTTGGCGGTAATGATCAGTAAACAAATCCCACTTGGCTCACCAAATTTTGTTCTTCTAATTTGAACCATTTGTTTACAGTAGCAGTTTATATTTTTAGGTGTCTTTCTGTTCTCTCCTATATAGATAAATGAATTTGGAACTCTTAATCTAACATGCTTTGTAGTAGGTCTTTGAACCTTGACCAAATAAAGGAGTTCTCAGTTTTGTCTCTATGGTTTGTTTCCTCTTCAAGTACCATAGGCACACACTATGGAAAAGCACTTTCATTGAGATTGGTTGTCAAGCTTCTAAGAAATAACGAGTTTCCGAAATACCAGCAAATATTTTTTCACCCAATCTTGATGATACGTGGTGGTAATGATCAGTACACAAATCCCAATTGCCTCCCCAAATTTTGTTCTTCTAGTTTGAAGCGTTCGTCTACAGTAGCAGTTTTTATATGTAGGTTTCACTCAGTTCTCTGTTATATAGATAAATGAATTTGGAACTCTAAATCCAACATGGTTTGTAGTAGCTCTATGAAAATTGACAAAAAAAGGACGTTCTCAGTTTAGTCTCTATGGTTTGTTTTCTCTTCAAGAAGCCCTAGGCACAGACTGTGGAAAAGCGCTTTCATTGAAAGGGGTTGGCACCTTCCAAGAAATAACGAGTTTCCGAAATACCAGCAAATATTTTTTCACCCATTCTTCATGATACGTGGTGGTAATGACAAGTACACAAATCCCACTTGGCTCACCAAATTTTGTTCTTCTAGGATGAAGCGTTCGTCTACAGTAGTAGTTTTTATTTTTAGGTTTCACTCTGTTCTCTTCTATATAGATAGATGAATTTGGAACACTAAATCCAACATGGTTTGTAGTAGCTCTTTGAAACTTGACAAAATAAAGGAGTTCTCAATTTTGTCTCTTTGGTTGTTTCCTCTTCAAGTAGCCCTAGGCACAGACTGTGGAAAAGCACTTTCATTGATAGCGGTTGCCAAGAATCTAAGAAATAACGAGTTTCCGCAATACCAGCAAATATTTTTTCACCCAATCTTGATGATACTCAATGGTAATGATCAGTACACAAATCCCACTTGGCTCGAAAATTTTGTTCTTCTAGTTTGAAGCGTTCGTCTACAGTACCTGTTTTTATATTTAGGTTTCACTCTGTTCTCTCCTAAATAGGTAGATGAATTTGGAACTTTAAATCCAACATGGTTTGTAGTAGCTCTTTGAAACTTGACAAAATAAAGGAGTTCTCCGTTTAGTCTCTATGGTTTGTTTCCTCTTCAAGTAGCCCTTAACACAGACTGTTGAAAAGCACTTTCATTTATAGGGGTTGCCAAGCTTCCAACAAATTACGACATTCCGATATACCAGCAAATATTTTTTCACCCAATCCTGATGATACGTGGTGGCAATAACAAGTACACAAATCCCACTTGACTCACCAAATTTTGTTCTTCTAGGTTTATGCGTTCGTTTGCAGTAGCAGTTTTTATTTTTGGGTTTCACTCTGTTCTCTCCTATATAGATCGATGAATTTGGAACTCTAAATTCAACATGGTTTGTAGTAGCTGTATGAAACTTGACAAAATAAAGGAGTTCTCAGTTTTGTCTCTATTGTTTGTTTCCTCTTCAAGTAGCCGTAGGCACAGTCTGTGGAAAAGCACTTTCATTGAGAGGGGTTGCCAAGCTCCTACGAAATAACGAGTTTCCGAAATACCAGCAAAGATTTTTTTCACCCAATCTTGATGATACGTGGTGGTAATGATCAGTACAAAAATTCACTAGGCTATCCAAATTTTGTTCTTCTAGGTTGAAGCGTTCGTCTACAGCAGCAGTTTTTATATGTAGGTTTCACTCTGTTCTCTCTAATATAGATAGATGAATTCTGAATTCTAAATCCAACAAGGTTTGTAGTAGCTCTTAGAAACTTGACAAAATAAAGTAGATCTCAGTTTAGTCTCTATGGTTTGTTTCCTCTTCATGTAGCCCTAGGCACAGACTGAGGAAAAGCGCTTTCATTGACAGGGGTTGCCAAGCTTCTAAGAAATAACGAGTTTCCGAAATACCAGCAAATATTTTTTCACCCAGTCTTGATGATACGTGGTGGTAATGATCAGTACACAAATCCCACTTGGCTCACTAAATTTTGTTCTTCTGGGTTTCAGCGTTCGTTTACAGTAGCAGTTTTAATTTTGGGGTTTCACTCTGTTCTCTCCTATATAGATAGATGAATTTGGAACTCTAAATCCAACATGGTTTGTAGTACCTCTTTGAAACTTGACAAAATAAAGTAGTTCTCAGTTTAGTCTCTATGGTTTGTTTCCTCTTCATGTAGCCCTAGGCACAGACTGTGGAAAAGCACTTACATTGACAGGGGTTGCCAAGCTTCTACGAAATAACGGGTTTCAGAAATACCAGCAAATATTTTTTCACCCAATCTTGATGATACTTGGTGGTAATCATCAATACACAAATCCCACTTGGCTCACCAAATTTTGTTCTTCTAGTTTGAAGCGTTCGTCTACATTAGCAGTTTTTATATTTAGGTTTCACTCTGTTCTCTCCTATATAGATATATGTATTTGGAACTCTAAATCCAACATGGTTTGTAGTAGCTCTTTGAAACTTGACAAAATAAAGGAGTTCTCAATTTTGTCTCTTTGATTGTTTCCTCTTCAAGTAGCCCTAGGCACAGACTGTGGAAAAGCACTTTCAATGATAGGGCTGCCAAGGATCTAAGAAATAACGAGTATCCGCAATACCAGCAAATATTTTTTCACCCAATCTTGATGATACTCAATGGTAATGATCAGTACACAAATCCCACTTGGCTCGAAAATTTTGTTCTTCTAGTTTGAAGCGTTCGTCTACAGTACCTGTTTTTATATTTAGGTTTCACTCTGTTCTCTCCTAAATATTTAGATGAATTTGGAACACTAAATCCAACATGGTTTGTAGTAGCTCTTTGAAACTTGACAAAATAAAGGAGTTCTCAGTTTAGTCTCTATGGTTTGTTTCCTCTTCAAGTAGCCCTAAACACAGACTGTTGAAAAGCACTTTCATTAATAGGGGTTGCCAAGCTTCCAAGAAATTACGAAATTCCGATATACCATCAAATATTTTTTCACCCAATCCTGATGATACGTGGTGGCAATAACAAGTACACAAATCCCACTTGACTCACCAAATTTTGTTCTTCTAGGTTTATGCGTTCGTTTACAGTAGCAGTTTTTATTTTTGGGTTTCACTCTGTTCTCTCCTATATAGATAGATGAATTTGGAACTCTAAATCCAACATGGTGTGTAGTAGCTGTATGAAACTTGACAAAATAAAGGAGTTCTCAGTTTTGTCTCTATTGTTTGTTTCCTCTTCAAGTAGCCGTAGGCACAGACTGTGGAAAAGCACTTTCATTGAGAGGGGTTGCCAAGCTTCTACGAAATAACGAGTTTCCGAAATACCAGCAAAGATTTTTTCACCCAATCTTGATGATACGTGGTGGTAATGATCAGTACACAAATTCACTAGGCTATCCAAATTTTGTTCTTCTAGGTTGAAGCGTTCGTCTACAGCAGCAGTTTTTATATGTAGGTTTCACTCTGTTCTCTCTAATATAGATAGATGAATTTGGAATTCTAAATCCAACATGGTTTGTAGTAGCTCTTTGAAACTTGACAAAATAAAGTAG
This sequence comes from Callospermophilus lateralis, assembly GCF_048772815.1. Lineage (NCBI taxonomy): Eukaryota > Metazoa > Chordata > Mammalia > Rodentia > Sciuridae > Callospermophilus > Callospermophilus lateralis. The sequence goes on from NW_027510793.1 coordinate 22,337, forward strand.
ATCTCAGTTTAGTCTCTATGGTTTGTTTCCTTTTCAAGTAGCCCTAGGCACAGATTGTGGAAAACCACTTTCATTGAGAGGGGTTGCCAAGTTTCCGAGAAATAACGAGTTTCCGAAATACCAGCAAATATTTTTTCACTCAATCTTGATGATACGTGGTGGTAATGAGAAGTACACAAATCCCACTTGGCTCACCAAATTTTGTTCTTCTAGGTTGAAGCGTTCGTCTACAGTAGCAGTTTTTATTTTTAGGTTTCACTCTGTTCTCTCCTATATAGATAGATGAATTTGGAACTCGAAATCCAACATGGTTTGTAGTAGCTCTTTGAAACTTGAGAAACTAAGGAGTTCTCAGTTTTGTCTCTATGGTTTGTTTCCTTTTCAAGTAGCCCTATGCACAGACTGTGAAAAAGCGCTTTCATTGACGGGGGTTGCCAAGCTTCCAAGAAATTACGTGTTTCCGAAATACCAGCAAATATTTTTTCCCCCAATCTTGATGATACTTGGTGGTAATTATCAGTACACAAATCCCACTAGGCTCACCAAATTTCGTTCTTCTAGGTTGAAGCGTTCGTCTACAGTCGCAGTTTTTATACTTAGGTTTCCCTGTGTTCTCTCCAATATAGATAGATGAATTTGGAACTCTAAATCCAACATAGTTTGTAGTAGCTCTATGAAACTTGACAAAAAAAAGAGGTTCTCAGTTTTGTCTGTATGGTTTTTTTCCTCTTCAAGTAGCCCTAGGCACAGACTGTGGAAAAGCACTTTCATTGAGAGGGGTTGCCAAGCTTCTACGAAATAACGAGTTTCCGAAATACCAGCAAAGATTTTTTCACCCAATCTTGATGATACGTGGTGGTAATGATCAGTACACAAATTCACTAGGCTATCCAAATTTTGTTCTTCTAGGTTGAAGCGTTCGTCTACAGCAGCAGTTTTTATATGTAGGTTTCACTCTGTTCTCTCTAATATAGATAGATGAATTTGGAATTCTAAATCCAACATGGTTTGTAGTAGCTCTTTGAAACTTGACAAAATAAAGTAGATCTCAGTTTAGTCTCTATGGTTTGTTTCCTTTTCAAGTAGTCCTAGGCACAGATTGTGGAAAACCACTTTCTTTGAGAGGGGTTGCCAAGTTTCCGAGAAATAACGAGTTTCCGAAATACCAGCAAATATTTTTTCACCCAATCTTGATGATACGTGGTGGTAATGAGAAGTACACAAATCCCACTTGGCTCACCAAATTTTGTTCTTCTAGGTTGAAGCGTTCGTCTACAGTAGCAGTTTTTATTTTTAGGTTTCACTCTGTTCTCTCCTATATACATAGATGAATTTGGAACTCGAAATCCAACATGGTTTGTAGTAGCTCTTTGAAACTTGAGAAAGTAAAGGAGTTCTCAGTTTTGTCTCTATGGTTTGTTTCCTTTTCAAGTAGCCCTATGCACAGTCTGTGGAAAAGCGCTTTCATTGACGGGGGTTGCCAAGCTTCCAAGAAATTACGTGTTTCCGAAATACCAGCAAATATTTTTTCCCCCAATCTTGATGATACTTGGTGGTAATTATCAGTACACAAATCCCACTAGGCTCACCAAATTTCGTTCTTCTAGGTTGAAGCGTTCGTCTACAGTCGCAGTTTTTATACTTAGGTTTCCCTGTGTTCTCTCCAATATAGATAGATGAATTTGGAACTCTAAATCCAACATAGTTTGTAGTAGCTCTATGAAACTTGACAAAAAAAAGAGGTTCTCAGTTTTGTCTGTATGGTTTGTTTCCTCTTCAAGTAGCCCTAGGCACAGACTGTGGAAAAGCACTTTCATTGACAGGGGTTGCCAAGCTTCTAAGAAATATCGAGTTTCCAAAATACCAGCAAATATTTTTTCACCCAATCTTGATGATACGTGGTGGTAATGATCAGTACACAAATCCCGCTTGGCTCTCCAAACTTTGTTCTTCTAGGTTGAAGTGTTCGTCTATAGTAGCAGCTTTTATATTTAGGTATCCCTGTGTTCTCTCCTATATAGATAGATGAATCTGGAACTCTAAATCCAACATGGTTTGTACTAGCTCTTTGAAACTTGACAAAATAAAGGAGTTCTGAGTTTAGTCTCTATGGTTCGTTTCCTCTTCAAGTAGCCGTAAGCACAGACTGTGGAAAAGCACTTTCATTGAGAGGGGTTGCCAAGCTTCTAAGAAATAACGTGTTTCCGAAATACCAACAAATATTTTTTCACCCAATCTTGATGATTCTTGGTGGAAATGACAAGTACACAAATCTCACTTGGCTCACCAAATTTTTTTCTTCTAGGTTTAATCTTTCGTCTATAGTAGCAGCTTTTATATTTAGGTATCCCTGTGTTCTCTCCTATATAGATAGATGAATTTGGAACTCTAAATCCAACATGGGTTGTAGTAACTCTTTGAAACTTGACAAAAAAAAGTGGTTCTCAGTTTAGTCTCTATGGTTTGTTACCTCTTCAAGTAGCCCAAAGCACAGACTTTGGAAAAGCGCTTTCATTGACGGGGGTTGCCAAGCTGCCAAGAAATTACGTGTTTCTGAAATACCAGCAAATATTTTTTCACCCAATCTTGAAGATACTTGGTGGTAATGATCAGTACACAAATCCCACTTGGCTCACCAAATTTTGTTCTCCTAGTTTGAAGCGTTCGTCTACAGTAGCATTTTTTATATTTAGGTTTCACTCTGTTCTCTCCTATATAGATAGATGAATTTGGAACTCTAAATCCAACATGCTTTGTAGTAGCTCTTTGAAACTCGACAAAATAAAGGAGTTCTCAGTTTAGTGTCTATGGTTTGTTTCCTCTTCAAGTAGCCGTAGGCACAGACTGTGGAAAAGCACTTTCATTGAGAGGGGTTGCCAAGCTTCTATGAAATAACGAGTTTCCGAAATACCAGCAAATATTTCTTCACCCAATCTTGATGATACTTGGTGGTAATGATCAGCACTCAAATCCCACTTGGCTCACCAAATTTTGTTCTTCTAGTTTCAAGCGTTCCTCTACAGTAGCAGTTTTTATATGTAGGTTTCACTCTGTTCTCTCCTGTATAGATAGATGAATTTTGAACTCTAAATCAAACATGGTTTGTAGTAACTCATTGAAAATTGACAAAATAAAGGAGTTCTCAGTTTAGTCTCTTTGGTTTGTTACCTCTTCAAGTAGCCCAAGGCACAGACTGTGGAAAAGCGCTTTCATTGACGGGGGTTGCCAAGCTTCCAAGAAATTACGTGTTTATGAAATACCAGCAAATATTTTTTCACCCAATCTTCATGATACTTGGTGGTAATGATCAGTACACAAATCCCACTTGGCTCACCAAATTTTGTTCTTCTTTGTTTCAGCGTTCGTTTAGAGTAGCAGTTTTTATTTTTGGGTTTCTATCTGTTCTCTCCTATATAGATAGATGAATTTGGAACTCTAAATCCAACATGGTTTGTAGTACCTCTTTTAAACTTGACAAAATAAAGTAGTTCTCAGTTTAGTCTCTATGGTTTGTTTCCTCTTCATGTAGCCCTAGGCACAGACTGTGGAAAAGCACTTTCATTGACAGGGGTTGCCAAGCTTCTAAGAAATAACGAGTTTCCGAAATACCAGCAAATATTTTTTCACCCAATCTTGATGATACTTGGTGGTAATCATCAGTACACAAATCCCACTTGGCTCACCAAATTTTGTTCTTCTAGTTTGAAGCGTTCGTGTACAGTAGCAGTTTTTATATTTAGGTTTCACTCTGTTCTCTCCTATATAGATAGAGGAATTTGGAACTCTAAATACAACATGGTTTGTAGTAGCTCTTTGAAACTTGACAAAATAAAGGAGTTCTCAGTTTAGTCTCTATGGTTTGTTTCCTCTTCAAGTAGCCGTAGGCACAGACTGTGGAAAAGCACTTTCATTGAGAGGGGTTGCCAAGCTTCTAAGAAATAACGAGTTCCCGAAATACCAACAAATATTTTTTCACCCAATCTTGATGATACTTGGTGGTAATGATCAGTACACAAATCCCACTTGGCTCACCAAATTTTGTTCTTCTAGGTTGAAGCGTTCGTTTACAGTAGCAGTTTTTATTTTTGGGTTTCACTCTGTTCTCTCCAATATAGATAGATGAATTTGGAATTCTAAATCCAACATGGTTTGCAGTAGCTCTTTGAAACTTGACAAAATAAAAGAGTTCTCAGTTTTGTCTCTATGGGTTGTTTCCTCGTCAAGTAGCCCTAGGCACACACTGTGGAGAAGCACTTTTTTTGAGAGGGGTTGTCAAGCTTCTAAGAAATAACGAGTTTCCGAAATACCAGCAAATATTTTTTCACCCAATCTTGATGATGCTTGGTGGTAATGATCAGTACATAAATCCCACTTGGCTAACCAAATTTTGTTCTTCTAGGTTGAATCTTTCATCTACAGTAGCATTTTTTATATTTAGGTATCCTTGTGTTCTCTCCTATATAGATAGATGAATTTGGAACTCTAAATCCAACATGGTTTGTAGTAGCTCTTTGAAACTTGACAAAAAAAAGTGGTTCTCAGTTTTGTCTCCATGGTTTGCTTCCTCTTCAAGTAGCCCTAAGCAGAGACTGTGGAAAAACACTTTCATTGAAAGGGTTTGCCAAGCTTCCAAGAAATTACGAGTTTCCGAAATACAAGCAAATATTTTTTCACCCAATCTTGATGATACGTTGTAGTAATGACAAGTACACAAATCCAACATGGCTCACCAAATTTTGTTTTTCTAGCTTGAAGCGTTCGTTTACAGTAGCAGTTTTTTATTTTTAGGTTTCACTCTGTTCTCTCCTATATAGATAGATGAATTTGGAACTCTAAATACAACATGGTTTGTAGTAGCTTTTTGAAACTTGACAAAATAAAGGACTTCTCAGTTTAGTCTGTATGGTTTGTTTCCTCTTCAAGTAGCCGTAGGCACAGACTGTGGAAAAGCACTTTCATTGAGAGGGGTTGCCAAGCTTCTAAGAAATAACGAGTTTCCGAAATAGGAACAAATATTTTTTCCCCCAATCTTGATGATACTTGGTGGTAATGATCTCAACACAAATCCCACTTGGCTCACCAAATTTTGTTCTTCTAGTTTGAAGCGTTCGTCTACAGTAGCAGTTTTTATATTTAGGTTTCACTCTGCTCTCTCCTATATAGACAGATGAATTTGGAACTCTAAACCCAACATGGTTTGTAGTAGCTCTTTGAAACTTGACAAAATAAAGGAGTTCTCAGTTTAGTGTTTATGGTTTGTTTCCTCTTCAAGTAGCCGTAGGCACAGAGTGTGGAAAACCACTTTCATTGAGAGGGGTTGCCAAGCTTCTAAGAAATAACGAGTTTCCGAAATACCAGCAAATATTTTTTCACCCATTCTTGATGATACGTGGTGGTAATGACAAGTACACATATCCCACTTGGCTCACCAAATTTTGTTCTTCTAGGTTGAAGCGTTCGTTTACCCTAGCAGTTTTTATTTTTGGGTTTCACTTTGTTCTCTCCAATATAGATAGATGAATTTGGAACTCTAAATCCAACATGGTTTGTAGTAGCTCTTTGAAACTTGACAAAATGAAAGAGTTCTCAGTTTTGTCTCTATGTGTTGTTTCCTCTTCAAGTACTCATAGGCACAGACTGTGGAGAAGCACTTTTATTGAGAGGGGTTGCCAAGCTTCTAAGAAATAACTAGTTTCCGAAATACCAGCAAATATTTTTTCACCCAATCTTGATGATTCTTGGTGGTAATGATCAGTACATAAATCCCACTTGGCTCACCAAATTTTGTTCTTCTAGATTGAATCTTTCGTCTACAGTAGCAGTTTTTATATTTAGGTATCCCTGTGTTCTCTCCTATATAGATAGATGAATTTGGAACTCTAAATCCAACATGGTTTGTAGTAGCTCTTTGAAACATGACAAAAAAAGTGGTTGTCAGTTTTGTCTCCATGGTTTGCTTCCTCTTCAAGTAGCCCTAAGCAGAGACTGTGGAAAAACATTTTCATTGAAAGGGGGTGCCAAGCTTCCAAGAATTTACGAGTTTCCGAAATACAAGCAAATATTTTTTCACCCAATCTTGATGATACGTTGTAGAAATGACAAGTACACAAATCCCACTTGACTCGCCAAATTTTGTTATTCTAGTTTGAAGCGTTCATCTACAGTACCTGTTTTTATGTTTAGGTTTCACTCCGTTCTCTCCTATATAGGTAGATGAATTTGGAATTCTAAATCCAATATGGTTTGTAGTAGCTCTTTGAAACTTGACAAAATAAAGGAGTTCTCAGTTTAGTCTCTATGGTTTGTTTCCTCTTCAAGTAGCTGTAGGCACAGACTGTGGAAAATCACTTTCATTGAGAGGGGTTGCCAAGCTTCTAAGAAATAAGGAGTTTCCGAAATACCAACAAATATTTTTTCACCCAATCTTGATGATACTTGGTGGTAATGATCAGTACAAAAATCCCACTTGGCTCACCAAATGTTGTTCTTCTAGTTTGAAGCGTTCGTCTACAGTAGCAGTTTTTATATTTAGGTTTCACTCTGCTCTCTCCTATATAGATAGATCAATTTGGAACTCTAAATCCAACATGGTTTGTAGTAGCTCTTTGAAACTTGACAAAAAAAAAGTGGTTCTCAGTTTTGTCTCTATGGTTTGCTTCCTCTTCAAGTAGCACTAAGCAGAGACTGTGGAAAAACACTTTCATTGAAAGCGGTTGCCAAGCTTCAAGAAATTACGTTTTTCCGAAATACAAGCAAATATATTTTCACCCAATCTTGATGATACTTGGTGGTAATGATCAGTACACAAATCTCACTTGGCTCACCAAATTTTGTTCTTCTAGGTCGAAGCGTTCGTCTACAGTAGCAGTTTTTATACTTAGGTTTCCCTGTGTTCTCTCCAATATAGATAGATGAATTTGGAACTCTAAATCCAACATGGTTTGTAGTAGCTCTATGAAACTTTACAAAAAAAAAAGGTTCTCAGTTTTGTCTCTATGGTTTGTTTCCTCTTCAAGTAGCCCTAGGCACAGATTGTGGAAAAGCACTCTCATTGAGAAGGGTTGCCACGCTTCTAAGAAATAACGAGTTTCCGAAATACCAGGAAATATTTTTTCACCAAATCTTGAGGATACTTGGTGGTAATGATCAGTACACAAATCCCACTAGGCTCACCAAATTGTGTTCTTCTAGGTTGAAGCGTTCGTCTACAGTAGCAGTTTTTATATTTAGGTTTCCCTCTGTTCTCTCCTATATAGATAGATAAATTTGGAACTCTAAATCCAACATGGTTTGTAGTAGCTCTATGAAAATTGACAAAATAAAGGAGTTCTCAGTTTCTTCTCTATGGTTTGTTTCCTCTTCATATAGCCCAAGGCATAGAATGTGGAAAAGCGCTTTCATTGACGGGTTTGCCAAGCTTCCAAGAAATTACTTGTTTCCGAAATACCAGCAAATATTTTTTCACCCAATCTTGACGATATTTGGTGGTAATGATCAGTACACAATTCCCACTTGGCTCACCAAATTTTGTTCTTCTAGGTTGAAGCGTTCGTCTACAGTAGCAGTTTTTATACTTAGGTTTCCCTGTGTTCTCTCCAATATAGATAGATGAATTTGGAACTCTAAATCCAACATGGTTTGTAGTAGCTCTTTGAAAATTGACAAAATAAAGTAGATCTCAGTTTAGTCTCTATGGTTTGTTCCCACTTCAAGTAGCCCTAGGCACAGATTGTGGAAAAGCACTTTAAATGAAAGGGGTTGCCAAGCTTCCAAGAAATAACGTGTTTCCGAAATACCAGCAAATATTTTTTCACCCGATCTTGATGATACGTGGTGGTAATGATAAGTACACAAATCCCACTTGGCTCACCAAATTTTGTTCTTCTAGGTTGAAGCGTTCATCTACAGTAGCAGTTTTCATTTTTAGGTTTCACTCTGTTCTCTCATATATAGATAGATGAATTTGGAACTCTAAATCCAACATGGTTTGTCGTAGCTTTTTGAAACTTGACAAAGTAAAGGAGTTCTCAGTTTTGTCTCTATGGTTTGTTTCCACTTCAAGTAGCCCAAGGCACAGACTGTGGAAAAGCGCTTTCATTGACGGGGGTTGCCAAGCTTCCAAGAAATTACGTGTTTCTGAAATACCAGCAAATATTTTTTCACCCAATCTTGATGATACTTGGTGGTAATGATCAGTACACAAATCCCACTTGGCTCACAAAATTGTGTTCTTCTAGGTAGAAGCGTTTCTCTACAGTAGCAGTTTTTATATTTAGGTTTCACTCTGTTCTCTCCTATATAGATAGATGAATTTGGAACTCTAAATCCAACATGGTTTGTAGTAGCTCTTTGAAACTTGACAAAATAAAGGAGTTCTCCGTTTAATCTCTATGGTTTATTTCCTCTTCAACTAGCCCTAGGCACAGACAGTGGAAAAGCACTTTCATTGAGAGGGGTTCCCACGCTTCTAAGAGATAACGAGTTTCCGAAAAACTAGCAAATATTTTTTCACCCAATCTTGATGATAC